>NC_089199.1:13220653-13475653 GCF_963930695.1 Labrus bergylta | reverse complement strand
CCTAAACTCAACAAGATGCTGTGTCCTTTCACTATCCCAAATGATTCCCCAAAAAAAGTGCAGTCAGGAGAGATCCATCATTTTATTCAAGCTAACAGTGCGTTTCAGGAGAATGTAGGTCAACTGTTATTGGGATTATTTTATTGACATTACATTATTTGTATAAACCTGTCTAAATATAAAGTAAATAAAAGATTACCTGGTCCGCTGCATTTAGTCACGTCATGCTAAAACCCTCATGTCTGAATTTTTTGGAACCGGCGACCCTCCAGTTACCAACCAGAGTCCCTACAGACTGAGCTACTGCCGCCCCAAGATAAATACAGTTTGATGCTTCAACTGTTAGCCTCAATGGTCACAAAGTTTAGCTTTAAGAAATACTTGAAAAGGATGTGATCATGGCCCTCTTATTATATACTTATCTGATAAATGTATGTTTTTATGTTAAGTACATTTGAGAAGAAAAAAAAGGATAATTGGGTATTTTGCACATGTAGTATACAAGTAGTATATAATCTTTGGTGATCTATTATTAGTCACATGACTTATCAATCTATTGCATGAAAGGACGTTTTCCAGACCCCAAGAAAAAATGATGAATAAAAGAGAGGTTCCATGTTGTTCATTGTGTTTTAATTTGATTGTGTTGCATAAAGTTACCACTTTACACTTCCATGCAATGTTGACCATGGCAGAACTACTCCTAAGTGTATTGAATTGATTAAAGGTGGAATGATTTTAATGATTAGTTCAGCATTTCATTTTTGAGAGGAAGTATCTGTCATTTCATTGTCTCACTATAAAACTCATGTTTGTCACATCTCACTGTTTAGATATTCTTAAGTCTGGAAAAAAAAAACAGTTACTGCCATGGAAAACATGGTGGGGCAATGTTTAAAACTCAAACAAAATGAAATATAAAATATATTACAAAACAAGGAGCAAGTCATATTTCCGAAATCACCTGAAGAAGATTACTCGTTGCTTAAAAGGTGTTTGTTTTCTGTGCATATTGTACTTTAATTAGAGACTTTCTTCTGCATTTTATTGGTCAACACATTTATTTATCACTTTGTTGTTGTCTGAAATGTCAACAGTTCTGCTGCTCGCCCAGGCCCAGTACCAGGAACAGTTTCCTTTTTTGGGTGAGTTCATTTGGTTGAATTTTGGCCTTGACTTTTTAAGATTCACATCAGTTTAAAACAACGCTGTCCCACATCTGTATCTGATTTCTCTAAGTTCCTCTGATGTATAGCCTTGAGAAGTTCTCTCTCCTATTTCAATTATTTACCACCTGCAAAGAGGTTGTAATCACAGAGGTAATAACACCACTCTGCATGTTATTACCTGTAAACGTCTTTTACGTGATATCATGTATAATGGCTGCAAACAGCTTATTAGTTCATTTTTATCATGCAGGTGGTTCATTTTATATAAAGTAAGGCTTTGTGTGTGTGTGTGTGTGTGTGTGTGTGTGTGTGTGTGTGTGTGTGTGTGTGTCTGTGTGTTTGCAATAATTGCTTTAACAATGTTGACCTCATCACATTTTTTATCTCTCTTGATCTTTTTATGACATCACAGAGGACTATGGGCCGGATTATTTCCCAGGTAAAGCATTGTCATGTTCATGGAAATAGTCCTTGATATTAATTCTATATTTGAAATGTTTTTTTTTCTCATGAATGTGACTCCTCTCTCTCTCTTGTTCCAGATTCTGAAAATCCTGAATCTCCTCCTGGAACCTACCAGCAGCAAGTTCGACTGGAGCCAGTGGTGCGTCCAGAAAAATCAGGTATTTTAGCTGAATAGTACTCTATTCTGAGTAATGATATTTAAGAGTGGTTTATATGTTGTTTAGAGCTTATTTGTAATTATTTTCATATGGATTTCAGAGTCGGAGACGGAGCCCACTGAGCCTGGTCCTCTAGGTAAGAACTTCTAAAGACAGCGGGGCAGTTGATCTGGTCTTTAGTGTATTTTATATTTTGCTGTGTGTTTGATTCCCAGACTGCCGAGAGGAACAGTATCCCTGCACCAGACTCTACTCTGTTCACAAGCCATGCAAACAGTGTCTGAACAGCCTCTGCTTCTACAGGTACGCACTGCATGACCTGAAATGATGCAGTATGATGCAATGTGCAGATGTTTGGCATGATGATCGTAACTCAAACGTACCATTTTCACAAAATGCAAACTACCGTCGAGTTTTTTAATACTCAGAATAGAACGGATTCAGAATGTTCCAGAACAAGTGTGTGACAAGATGAACCTGGAAGAGGAAATTAAACCTCAGTTCACAGAGTTGTCTATTTTTTTAATGCTAAGCTACTTCCTAAAACACACAGTGAAGTTGTATTGTTAGCCTCAGTCCTACAGGGATTAATCCATGTTTGATGGGAACTGTTTCTGAGGTGCAACCAAGTATTATCAGCAGCTGGACATGGAAATGGGATTGACTAAAATTGGCAACACAGATAATACGTTGTTGGTTAAGAATATTTTTTTTCACACTTTGAGGAAAAAACAGAAAATTAAGAGAGACTTATTCTTTAAGTAGAAAGTTAGACATGATATTGACGTCCCTTTTTGGGGGGGAACTTGTCCTTTGGCACCTCTGTGTTTCAATCTCACTTATGGCCTCTAAATGTGTTTTTCATTTAGTTTGCGTCGGGTTTACGTCATCAACAAGGAGGTCTGTGTGAGGACTGTGTGTGCTCATGAAGAACTGCTCCGAGGTAGGTTCAGTTTAATGTGCCTTTGATGTTTTTGTTCTCTTTTGTATTGTGCCTTATTTCAACCCCCCCAACCCCACCCCACCCCACCCTCCTTGTGTTTAGCGGACCTGTGTCGTGACCAGTTCTCTCGGTGCGGCGTGGCAGCTTCCAGCGGTCAGTGTGCATCACTGGGAGGAAGCTGCGGGAAGAGCTGTGGAGGCTGCTGATTGACTTCAGAGATCAGGGACATGACCTGCCCAGATACTGCCGCTTCCCTTCTACTCATCCAACCCTCTCACTTTTTCCCCCTCCTTCCCCCTCCTTACTTTGCCTTTACTCTTCCTGCATCAGTCCTGTGCCAAAAGCACTTTTGCATTTGTACTTTTGTCCTTTTTTTTTTAATCACTGTCTTCTCTCTTGTAGGCCTACGTCTGCCCAGTAGATCCTGTGTGTATGGCTAAATATAATCCAAAGAACAATGATGATTGTATAAATCACTGGTGCTATTAAATCGTCACACTGGTGCTACTACAGATGCACATAAACATCTTTTTTGAATTTTTTGGCTTATTGCACCGCATTATTCTCATGCTTTGAGTTTGATATGTTACTGTAGTTGTGTTGTAAAACAAGTCATTGTCATTATGATGGACTTGTTGATGGTGCACTGACATCAGACAAACCTTTTGAATACCAGTAGCCAGTAAGATCCCAGGATTTGTAAAGGAACAGGTGGCGAGTGACCTCAGTTTTGTACTACTGCTACCTGGATCTGTGCTTCGCAATCAACTAGCAATTTTATAGGAATATACTCCAGTGCTTTGAAAAGGCATCCCACACACAACCCCCGTACTACTGCTTCGTAAAACTGTCACTATAAAGACTGAGAAAAAAAAATAAACTTTTTTTTTACTACACCTGTTCATTGTGGGTTTCATTGCTGTAACATATTTCTGAAGCTCTGTGGTTAAAAGTATTTATGAAAGACTTGAGTTATAGTGCACACAGTGAGTTTATTCTCCTGCAGTCATCTGGCTTCCATGTGTGTTGTCCATACAAGTCATGTTGCCGTTCATCATCATCAGCCTGTCAGTATATAAGATAAGTACAAAGTATATACACCTAATAAACTATGAACTTTTTAAAAACATACCATTTCTGTACTGTCATACTGCAGTGCTAATTCTTCAAATCATCTGTAAAATCTTCAGTGCACTTCCTTCATTTGTGTAGTGAAGTGTTCCCTGCTGTTTCCACAAAGGGAAGACCTTTACTTTCCTTCTTAGTGTCCTCAAATGTTAGCATTATATGTAGGGGAAACAAGGCCAAAATGCTCTACTTGGCAGATTTTCTTTGCTGTGCTGAATCCAGACTCTGTACGCAGGGGAATCCTGCAGTGATTTGGGTTTCTTCTCGGGTAAGAGCAGGAAGTCTGGGAAGATGTTGAGAGCAAGGATCAAGCACAGCTGCCTGCCAGAAATCAGCCGACTTCTGGCATTTTCACCACAGTTGCTGGATCACATCAATCTCAGCTCCCTCGCCTTGTCATGGGTGTGCCAAGTGAAGTCTTCTTAATCCCACAAAATGTCCATAAAACACCATCGAAATAACAGTTGGGTTTCAGAGCAACAAAGCACATTTAAAACGGCAGAGTAAACGTATGAACACTTTTAGGGATGTCTCTACAACTACATATTGCTTTTAAGACATTCACAAGAAGTGGATATTCCCTGGATTAGATACTCATTGAGTGCTGGTGCTTCTGGTTTTAAGTAGCTTCTCAGTTTCCTGGTGACATCAAGGAGGATGGAAGAGAAGCTTTCCGTTTCATCTCTTGCTGCAGCTGCTCCTTCAGGGTGGAAACCTAGACTCACACAGAGGGAGACCAAAGTAGAGTTTTAAACATGGAATAACACTGAAGGTAGAAAGGAGTGGGGATTAAAATGGTCATATGATGCATACTTTTATACTAGAGATGTCTAAAGCAAAAAAAAAGATCACAAAATAACGAAGCTAAATCAGTCATGATGACTAACAATGTAAAACCAAATGACTAGGTAAGAACTTTCATAAAGTTTTATTTATCTACTTATAGCACTTTATATAAGTAGCACTTTTTATAGCACTATCCATCTAACATAAATTACTTTTCTATCATAAACAAAGTCTTAGGATTTAGAAAGTGCTAGATTATTCTGGTGATCAAAAAACATTTAGATATTCCTAATATTAAATAACAACCAAAACCAGCTCATACATTGTGGCGGAGAAGTTTAGTTGAACCTTCAAAACAACATTTGCTGTGTACCTGCTCCTCCAGGCCTTTGACTCTGTGTCTGTGAGCTCGCTCCCTGGTACCCAGCGTTCGCTCCACGTCCCTGTAGCTGCTCCTCAGTCTCTCCGTCTCGTGCTGGGCCTCATCCCGCTGCCTCGCCAAACTCTCACACAGACTGTGTGACTGCTCCATCTCAGCCAGCTGAGTCTGCTCAACACACACACACACACACAGATGGAAGTTTGACATGTTTACAAAAAGGAAAAGGATAGAAACTCAGTCCAAACACCAAAAGCTGAAGAGACTTGGTTTGGATCAGTTCCAAACAGCCATGTTGGAGGCTCTGTGGTGTCCTGAATGAAGCGGGTTTGTGGCTCCACATTAAAAAGATGGTTAAACATATTTTTATTTCTTTGAATGCTTTTGTAAACACTTATAATGTAAAGGTTGGATCATGTTCATGTGATGAGATGCTGTACTTATAACTTATAACATATACTGTATAAGAAGTATGCCTGAGTATCAAAAGACAGAAAGTTGAGCTGGTTTGCTGTGTTGTTTTCAGGTCTGAAATATCAACACCAATCAAAGACTCAAGTAAGATGTAACACACAAAAAAAGACATTTCATTCCACCCACACAAACAGCTAACCAACAGGTAGTTTGTCACAACATTTACGGACAAGCAAACATCACAAAGCTGTTGTTGTTGACATGAATGAGACAACGAACAGCTGTGAGTTTTATGGGTCTGACAAAGTTCCTCTGACAAATGGTTGACGGCCTCTGGAAGACAAGCCTCCAGCATGCTCATAAGTTGTTGCTTGAGGAGTGAATTCCATATGCGCATTCCTAAAACATTGTGGCAAATGCTCAAGCAGTTGTGAGGTGCAGTTTAAGATGACAAACACTTCTGCTTTCCTTTTTTTTAAAGTTTTTTTTATGCTTTTATCAGAGAGACAGGAGACACAACAGTGGATAGAGTCGGAAATCGGGAGAGAGAGAGTGGGGTATGTCATGCGGGAAAGGAGCCACAGGTCAGATTCGAACCCGGGATTCTAGCCCTCGTTCATGGGGCGCACGTGTACTAACCACTAGGATACTGGCGCCCCGCTTCTGCTTTTCTAAACACATAGAAATGAAGCGTGGGTGGTCCAAAACGCATGAAATAAACAAGTTGAATTACTTTTGCTTAATTGTGACGAGACTCACTGTAGCTTTATCTATTTCCTTGTTTACAGCGTGTCTGTGGTTTGTTTATCAGAGTTATGAACTGAACGATTCAAAGAAACGAAGAAATATTTTAGGGGTTTGGTTTTTATCTCTGCTTGTATGGTGTTATCTATGATAACTCTTGACTGCTGACTTTTAACAAGTTGTGATGTACGATATCAAAGTCTTGTCTGATTTTCTGGTAAGTAATAAATGAGCTCAAACTCTCTAATACAACAATAAGGAACAACTGGCCCCCTCCTGTGACATTAACAAAAGAAAATGTTGAAGCCCTACAAAACTCTGCATGACTTAGGTCAGTAAATACAACAACTATACAGACAACTTATATACTTATATACTATAAAGTCTAACTGTCATTAATTCAAAGGCCCGTTAAAGCCAGTGTTTTGGCTCTGTGTATCAGTGAAACATGGTGGACTTCAGACTGTCTTCATGTGAGATGTGAAGCTGCCATGAAACAAATTCTGTGTTGCCACATTCAGTTTGCTAACAGCTGCTTGAGGAAGCTTCTAAGGCTGTTGCCTCATATTTTGCATGAAAAGGTTTTTACAAAGAAGGCTGATGTGTTTTCTGATGGGTGCAAGTGTAAAGGTTGGATCAGGCGTTGCATCCCACCTGCAGCATCAGTATCTGTTGCTGAGCTTCCTGTAGCTCCTGCTCCGTGGTGTTAAGAGAGCGATCCAGGCGGTTTTTCTCTGCGGACAGCCGCATGCTGCCCTCCTCAGTCTTCAGCTTCTGACGCTCAACCTAAAGAATGATGCATTCATGAAAATGTGAACAAATGTGAGACATGTTTAATTGTCAAACCATATACTGACATCACGAGACACTTTTTTTTTTTTTTAAGATTCATTTTGGGCTTTTCCTGTGTTTAATGCAGAGAGAGGACAGTGGATAGAGTCGGAAACCAGGGAGAGAGAGCAGGGAATGACATGCGGAAAGGGGCCACGGGTGAAAGCGAACCCGGGCCTACCGCTCGAGACGAGAGTCTCAATACCTGGGACGTGCGCCCTAACCGTTGCGCGCCCCACGAGACACTTTAATTCAGAGAAAAAATAAACCGTTCAATTCATAGATGAAGACAAACTTTCTTAAAATGAGGATTTTTTCACAAAGGGAATATAGTATCTGTAAACACTATTAGCAGGTGAACATGTTTTATCTATGCCTGCAGCTTAACTCAATGGATGGTAATGCTGGTGCGTCATTCTGCACACCAATTTGGCCTGGATTGAAACATTGCAACAACCTCTGAAAAGACAAAGTTAAATCTTCTGCTGAACGGTTGGAATGCAAATCCTAGCATGCTAACACAGTATGTTAAAATGTTGAAAATTGTAAACATTAAACCTGTTAAACATCATTTAAGCGTTGTCGTTGTGATGATTCCAACATGCAGATGTTAGAGCCTTTTGCTAATACACCACTGAGCAACAGTAGAGACTCATCATGGCTGAAGAGTATTAGTTTTTTTAAGAAGTCATTTTTGTTTTGAATGGATACATTCGATATTCACATAAAAGGCTCATTACTATGTTCCTAGGGTTCCATTATCACTAACACTGATGGCAATTAATAAAGAGCTGTTGTTTCAGTTTTAAACCATCCAACATGGGAGAGGGATTTTCCAAATGTACTTTGACTTTTTTTTTTTTTTTTTTTAGGTCTAGGAAAGTATCTTGGCCTCTATTTGAGAGTGTAGGTTTCAATGAATGTCATCCAGGCTATAAGCTGGCTGGTGATTCAAAGCAAATTGACCAAGGTTTACTTGAGGTTTTCCATTGAAACGTCCCTTTTATGTGTCATGTGAAACTGTTCAAATGAAAACTAGTGGCAAGCTCAGATGAAAAGTGAGAAAGCCCACAATTCTTTATCACTAAGTTTTGCAGGTACAACATGTGTCTATGTAACATTCAAACTTTTTCATTGACAAATGTCTCTGTGAGGAAATGTCTGGATGAGTGTGCTCTATATTGTGGTCACAAGACGCTGACCTTATCCAGTGTATTCCTCAGAGCATTCTTGTCTTTTTCCAGCCTCACAGCCTGTCTCTCAGCATCTTTCTTTTCAGTCTCCAGCATGGCGACAGCTCGTTGCAGCCCACGCAGTCGCTCCTCAACAGTGGCCCTCTCTGTCTGAGCTGCCTGAGCGCTGCGCTGAGCCTCCGCTAGACTGGCCGAGCGCTGACGCAGAGCCTAATGTAAGGAGAAAAAAACGACTTTTTGAAAGGTACTCGAGAAAAAAAACATTTAATGACAATTGCATTCGAGGTCACAGCACAGGTTCAGCTGAAAGTGTTTGTGTCTCTCACCTCTTGATTGTTGTTGAGCTCTGCCTCCAGTTCCTCTCGTCTCAGCTCACTCTGGCTTAGTTCACTTTGCAAGCTTTGCACACGCTCAGTGAGGACAGAAATGTTCCTTTTCCCCTCCGCTGATGATGTCCGGGCTTCATCTATTTTTTCCTTTTTGGTAAAGAGCAATCATTACCTGACTGTCTAGTTAACATGCACATTCAGTCCCAGCAGTTTTTCCCTCCAGTCTCTCTTTCTCTCACCTGTAATAGCCTTTTGTCCTGTTCAGCCACACTCAGCGTCTTCTGCATAGCACCCAGACGACTCTGTGTACTGCTGTGAGCAGCCATTGCCTCCTGGAGGCTCTTTTTGAGGGAGGACGTCTTCTCTTTGAGAGAATTTTCACCTTCCTGAGCTTTGAGCAGAGCCTGGCTCAGCCTCTCCACCTCTCTCTGCATCAGGGACACACGGGCCTCTCCTTCTGCCACCTGAAGTTAATCCAAATCAAACTAATTTGTAATCCAATAAGCAAACCAATAAAGAGGAAAGGGTATTTATTTATTACTCAGAAGGTTATGGCTTTTGTTTTGCTCTTGGAAATACAACCAAGTCTTTAGAATTCACAAAAAGGAGGTTTAAGTGTAACCCTTTGTTCCCTTTACCTAGGTCTATCAATTCATCTGGATAAATTAAAGATATGTTTACTATTTATAATGTCTCCTTTCCCCCATACTAGGCCATTAAATTATAAGACATTTGATATATGAAATAAGAGATTAACAAATTAACCAATGAAACTAGTTGATTTACTCCCAAAACTTTAAATTTCAGTGCAACAATATAATAAAAAAGCTTACTGCTGTGAAATAGACTACGTCTGTGTCTTGCTGTACCTTTTTCAGCAGAGAGTCACAGCGCTCCTGGGAGGCCTGGCCCTCCGCCTCCCGGTCTCCCAGACTCAGTTTAAGTCTCTGCAGCTCCCCCTCCAGACTGCGCCTCCCCAGCTCCACCCTGGTCGCCCGGGCTTCAGATGCCTCCAGCGCCTCCCGAAGACGTTTCCTCTCCGCCTCCAGACGCAGCTCTGCAGCACGCTGTTTATTTAACTGCTCCTGCAGAGATGAAGGGATGACAGAAATAAAAAGATTTAGAAAAGTCAGTTAGTTATTTGTTGTGTAAAGGAGATCTCAGTTTTAGATTCTGATGACTGTAGAGGCATGCAGACCCACACAAATGATCCACAACTGCATCTAAGCCCAAATTTCACGTGTCATGATTTCAAAACCACCTTCCTTTTTGTCAAAGCGTATCCTGTTGTCCAGAGGGTGAATTATTATTAAAGAATAAAACATATGGAGAGCTGACACGAGGCACTACAGGAGATCTAACGCAGGGTGTGTGGCATCTGTTGTTATTGCATTCCCTAACAGCTCACGGCTAGATATTGCTCTGTCATTGAATGCTGCCATATGGTGATCATGGCCCTCTGTGAAAGTCACAACCCAAATACATGGTGTGCATATCAGTGCACACAAGCACAAACAATGTGTGTGTGTGTACCTGTGTGTGTTTTTTATCCATCTCAGCGGTCTGGAGCACACGCTCTAAATCCTTAACCCTGTCCATGAGAGTCCTCCTCTCTCTGTCTCCTCTCCTCACCGCCTCCTCCTGCTGCTGGAGCAAAATCTGAGTGGTGGTCAGACGTTCATCCAGCCCACGCTTCCCTGAAGTCACAAACATTAAAGAGTGCTATTAGTTTATCTTTTGGTAAGGATCATTTTACTTATGAAACGACACTGAACCAAAATCTGCACCTTCTTGATTTTCCTGTAAGGCGTTTTGAAGCTGAGAAAGACGACTCTGAGCAGAGTCTCGTTCCTCTGCCAGCTCCTCCAGCTCTCTCTGCAGGACCCCCAGCTGCCTTCGCACATCATCCTTCATGATCAGCAAAAGCAAAAAGTTTTGATACCACACAAACAAAAAGGTATCTATGGAATAAAATGAACATTTACTGTGTGCTTACCCTCTCTCTCTGTGCCTCACGCAGCTCCTGCAGGAAGTCTCTGAGGTCACTCCGGAGGGTGTCAGGGTCAAGCTCTGGCTGGGGGAGAGGCAGCGGTGTGTCCCCTCTCTCAGGTGACACGACCCCTGAGCCTAAAGTGATGTCAGAGGTGCTCAATCTTAATTCTGTCAAAATAAAAAAGAAAGAGTAATGAGCACCTTGTACAAATGTTTGTTTGTTTTTTTTATGTTGGAGGATCTAATGGAGGAGAGGAGGGATACATTTAAATTAACTCACATTATATTGACTAAACAAATAAAGTAAACTTCTATAACTTATACTGTGTACCTAAACTGCAATAATTACACCAGAAGTCATTTCAAGTAAGTTTTGTTCACATGTAAATGGTTTTTAATGAAGTTTGTACCAATTGTTTATTGTGTACATCTACTATTGCTTATAACAAGACATTTATTTTGCCCTTTATTTCAGAATTTTCATACATTCATATATTTCTGATCTTCAGTTATACTATACTGTGGGGTCCTTTTTTGCAGAAGGCAAAGCTCCATACATCTTCATTACCTTTAGGGGGCGACAGTGATGAGCGCAGGGGTGAGATGCTGTGGTGGCGAGAAATAGTGGCTGGTGATGCAGAGCTCGCTCCTGGGCTCCTCCCCCGGCCTCCTCTCCCACCTGCTCCGATGCCCAGCGTCCGCGTCAGAGCCGACTGAATGCTGCTTAGCCGAAACTCCAGGTCCCTCCTCCCGGCCTCGGCTCGGGTCAGTTCAGCCTCCGTGGCAGCCAGGCGACCCTGAGCCTCACTCAGCTGCAGGCTTGACTGAGCTGCAGAGTCCTGAGCCACCTGAGCGCGTAGGGTGAGGTTCTTAATCTCATCCTGCAGCTTTTTCTCACAGCCACGAGTCTCCTGCAGCTGAGCGCTCAGTTCTCTCTCACAGGCACGCCAGCCTGACTCAGACTCCTCTAACCGCTTCACTGTCATAGAGAGCTACAGAGGGGAAAAAAAGAAAAAAAAAAGTCACAACAGAAAGTACACATAAAACCTATGAACCTGATAATTTCTTTACACCCCCATCAATGCTTACTTCTCTTTTGAGGGAGTCTCGAGCTGTTTCAGCTTCGGTTAACTTCTGTTTTAGATTGATAATGTCTTTCCCTCTCTCCTCCTCTCTCTGCTCCTCCAGCGTCAGGCGAGCCTGTAGCTCTGCCACCTCCATCCCTTTCTGCTCCTTCTCTCCATCCAGAACCTTCAGCTAGAGCCAAGAAACATACCACAAAGTGACTCTGTGAGGAAAAAACCGAAAACTACTTAAAAGCTCAGTCTGGGCTTAAAGCTTCTTTGTAAACATCACAGAGGTGTGATGGAGGGCTGCCAGCATTTCTGACCTGTCTGCGGAGCTCCTGGAGTTCTCTCCGAGCTTCCAGTCGTGACCTTTCAACTTCTCTCAGACAGCCCCGCAGCTCCATCGCCTCCTTCTGAGTAGATGAGAAATTCTCCTCCAGCACAGCGAGCCTCTGCTCCTTCTCCTCACACTGCCTTTTAAGGCTAAAAAAGCACAAACTCAGAAACTAGGAAGACATACAATGGCATTTCTTTAAACAGACTTAAACTTTATTCAGTGATTATTATACCTGATCCTCTCTGATTCTGCACCTCTCAGACTTTCTCTCAGCTGGCTATTTGATTGGCTGAAAGCATCTCTCTCTTTGGTGACGTCATCGAGGCTGCGTCGCAGGTCCGTCCCCTCTCTTCTGTACTTTTCAGCTTCTTCCTGACTCTGGTTAAGATGTCGCTCAATGTCCAACACCTCCCGCCTCAACTGGTCTCGACTCTCCTCATTAGCAGAGAGAGAAGCTCTGCATTGGTCCAGCTGGAGGGGGCGAATCATGGGTGGTACAAGGTGATGTAAACAAACAAAAAACAAATGTTATGAATTATCTCAATACGCCCAGCAAGGTCTGTTTTCTATTTGATTGTTCACAGAACAACTCAACATATTTTTTTGCAAAGTGGTCAGGTCTTTTTGCTGTTAAGGAAGTAATGATGCTTATGGCACTGAAATCAATAACTTAACAGTTTTCCCAGAAAATCCTCTTCTATCAGATCATTTCCTAAAAATGTTTCACTTTTTCTTACCAGAATTAACTCTGCTTAATAAAAATGTGCTTTTTAGAAGTGCTGTAGCTGAATTTAAGGAAGCTATTTCAGCTACTTTTAATTCAGTGGATCTGCTTGTTGACAGTGCTGTGGATTCGCTGAGTTACTCTTGATTCGATTGCCCTACTAAAACAGAAGGTTATCAAACGGCAGAGACTAGCTCCATTGTACCGCTCAGAAACCCAGAAATGTGGACGAATGTGGCACTCCTCCAAATCCTGTTATTTTGGCAAGATAGTCATAATGAATATATGAAGGCTCTATGTCACACTCGAGCTGCCTACTACTTCTCTCTAATAGAAGAAAATGAAAAACAATCCCAGACCTTTTCAGCACTGTAGCTAGGCTGACAGAGAGTCATGGCTCAATTCCTTTAGCCCTCAGCAGTAAGGATTTCATGAGCTTTTTTAACAATAAAATTATAAACATATGACAAAATTGACAGACTGCACTAGTTAAAGTTACAAATTATCTACTTCTAGCCTCGGACAGGGGACTTCTCTCTGTGCTTGTCCTGTTAGATCTTAGTGCTGATTTTGACACGATTGACCATCACATCCTATTACAGACACTAGAACAATTACTTGGAATTACAGGGACTGCTTTAAGTTGATTTAAATCCTTGATTTTATCAGTTCGATCTCAGTTTGTACATATTAATGATAAGTCCTCTATGAACACCAAAGTAAGCCATGGAGTGCCACAAGGTTCAGTACTTAGACCAATTCCTCTTTAGGAAAAAAGACCATATTACTCCTGTATTGGCTTCTCTGCACTGGCCTTTAAGATCTAGAATAGAATTTAAAATCCTTCTTCACACTTACAAAGGTCTTAATGGTCAGGCACCATGTTATCTTAAAGAGCTAATAGTGCCATATTATCCTTGGAGAACATTACGCTCCCAGTATTGCAGGCCTGCTTGTGGTACCTGCAAGCTCTAAATGTACTATGGGATGTAGAGCCTTCAGTTATCAGGCCCCTCTCCTCTGGAATCATCTACCACACCTGCAAAAAACTTAAACAGGCTCAACTATTTGCTGTGACGTCATCGACCAAGGCGCTGGATTACTGTGTTTTGGTGTCAGGTGACCTGTTAAACACATTCATTGTTTTACTCAAACTGGACATCCTTAAATGTATTTGATGTCTAATGAGTATAACACTCACCAATGCAGCATCCCTGTGTTCTTTAAGACATGGCTGTGTTTGGTCTAAATCACCACCTAAAATGTCCTTTAGCGACTCTCACTTCAAATGACATTTGCATTCCCTTCAATGCTTACATCCTGACAGACAGTTAAACCTATTTAAGCAATTGTCCCTCAAGCATTTGTACAAAAACACGTTAATTTTGCAGGAGATTTTCCTCCTGCAGAAATATTTGCATATACACACATATGCATATACTATAATTAAACAACAAAGCAGATCAATTCCATGATATATACATATCAATGTTATTCTTGATTTTAACGCATGTTTTCTTTTGTAAAAATAACCAATATAGAGATATTAATGGAGGTTTGTGCTCTCTGATTTGCACATCATCATTTACCTCCTTTAAAGTATTATCAGCCCGAGACTGAAGATCAGTGCAGGTCTCCTGTAGGCTCTGAACGTCCCTCTCATGAAGAGAGGCTGCGTCCTCCAGCTGAGAGCGAAGCACCTGCAGCTCACTGGTCAGTGTATCAAATTTGAACTGTGCAAAACACAAAAAAACAAAACACCCATTTAGTAAATCTTCCGCATGGCCAGATAACCAGAAGATATTCTAGCAGCAGAAGATAAAGTTGGACAGGAAGTCCCATCACCTGCTCCTGCTCTTTGTAATGTGCTGCTTCTCTCGACATCTGCTCGGCTTCCAAAGCTGCAGCTGACAGCTCAGCCTGCAGAGACGACAACCTGTCACACAACACTGCTTTCTCTGCCTCCTTCAGAGAGAGGGCCTGTGAAGAGACAAGCGGTTTGGTTTACAAAGAGGAAGAAATGACAACAGATGAAACAGAGCTGAGCTACACTGTCTCTGGACTGTATTTCATTTAATAGGTTACCATCATATGGTTCTCATGGTTTGCAAAACCAGATTGAATAATTACTGGATGCTCTTTTACGATAAAATGAACTGATTCTCCCCTAACATTGTGATCACCTAAATTGGTGATTTTATACCAAACCCTTCCCAGAGGCTTAAACCCAGACCCGACCTGTTGTTTCTCAGTTTCAGCCTGCAGCAGACTCTGAGCTCTGTCATGCTGGAGGCTCCTCAGGTCATCCTGCAGCTCCTCTGTTTCTCTATGTGCTCTGCGCAGCTGATCCTCTGCCTCCTGCCTAAGCTTCCTCACGGTGCCCTCATGCTCCATCAGCAGGCTGCTCTGCATGACCTCCTAGAGATAGAGTAGCAAAGAACAAAAACATGGATTAACACATGGCCAGCATCAACAGCATTATCTGTGAAAAGAAAAAAGAATCATTGAGACTAATGACCTTTTCTGAGACCAGCCTCTCCATCTCCTCCTGATGTTCGGAGACGGTCTTGCGTAAAGCATGCTGGGCCTCCTGCAGTGCAGCGTTTAGAGTCTGGGTAATAGCCTGTTTCTCCCTCTCAGTCTGGGCCAAGAGATTTTCTTCATCTGAACGAAGTCGCCGCAGTTCGGCTGCAAATCCCATTCAAGAAAATATCCAGAAGAAAGAAACACTGATGAAACATTTCACAGTTTGTGCTCCATCATGTTAATGTCTTTGCCATTACACCAAAGACATTCAGCTTAGTTTCCATCTCATTTTCTGCTTTATTCTTATATATCTCTAAACAAATCTTCTCTCTAGTTTTTCACGTTTTTCTTTTACAATCTGCCTTTTTTTAAGATATATTTTTTTAACTTTTTGCCTTATTCTTCTTTATTTGGATATGATAGCTTTAGAGTGGCAGGAAATGTGGGGAGAGACAGTGAGGGATGACAGGCACCAAACAACTTGAGTAGTAGAATCTGCAACCAGTGCAACAAGGACTTTGGGCTCTGTAAATGGGCCGTCTACTCTACCAACTGAGTGAAACCAGCACCCCCAACTGCCTCTTTTTTTTACTTACCTGCTGAAGTCTCACAGCGGACTCGAAGGTTTTGGTTCTCTGCCTCCAGCTGTTCTCTACGAGAATCCACCTGAACGAGCTGCTGCTGCAACTCAAACAGACTAGTTTCCAAGGATTCCCGCTCAGACCTGCAGGGGCATAAACGCAAGTTACACTCACTAACTCACAGGAAACCGTTAGTGTCACTACCAGGCAACAACACACACCTGAAAGCTCCTAGTTCCTCTGACAGCACAGTGTTTTCTCTCTCTGACGCCGTCAGCTGGACCACCAGTGCAGCTTTGTCCCGGGCCAGATCTGCTCGACTCCGGCCTGCTTCTTCTAAGGCCACCTCACTACGCTGACCCTCTCCTCGGGAAAAACGTAACTCTGCTCCCAGAGCCGTCACCTCAGCACAAAGCTGTCGTCAAAAGCCCAAAAAAAAAGAGGGACATTAACAATTGTACAAAGAAGTGGAGACCCCCTGTAAACTAAAAAACTGCTTCTTGTGTTCCTGTTTCAGGAAATATCTTGTAATTGAATATTTGACTTTTCTGTTTATTTGTTTATATGCCTGCAATGGGAATCACCAACAGCCTTGATTTAAGCTTTGTTATATCTACTTAACAATCCATTTATGATGTTTTAGAATTTGCACTTTACCTGTGAGACTTGCTCCTGCAGCTTCAGTCTGTCCGTCCTAAGACTCAGCAGCTCTTCTTCAATCCCGGTCCTGCTTTGCTCAGAGTCCTGCAGTGAGTTGTGCAGACAGATGCGGGTCGAGTCCAGCTCCAGCCGTTCCTGCTCCAACCGGACCAGCTCGTCTCTGATGGTCAACTTCTCCTGCTCGGCCTCCCGTCTCTGGATCTGCAGGAGGGCCTTGTCTTCCTCCAGCTTAGACATCATTTCAAGAGTCACATTAATAAGGACAATATAGATCAGTAATGGATACAGTATAATAAACTATTATGTATTTTATTTCATATACCTATTTTCACCCTAACTTTCAGATTTAACTGATATTGTTTTCATTTATTTGGTATCTATTTATATGTATTATCTATTTATTGCACATTTCACACATTCCTACTGTATTCTAATATAAAATAGTTGTTTTCAAATATCTACCAATCTTGCATAAATTATATACTATAAAGCATTTCATTGTGATAATTCTGTGTTAAACACGAATGGGGTGGCTGCATTGACTTTTTATTTTTAAGTTTCTTAGCTTTAAACTGTTTTCACGTTATGTTTTCATTCTCCAACAAAACATTTTTTTACCCTCTAGTGTCTGATGCAACACCATGGATGTCTCTGAGGAGAAGCTTTCCAAATGTCTGCCGTCTTTGCTCTAATTATACCATTTATTGTGTCATGACTAACTGACAAGCTAAAGCAAGACAGAGAATGTGGTGTTATGCAGCCAGTGGGGCTACAATACGTAGAAGACTTTTGCTCCAATTTGAGTTTGACTGTTTGGGAAAGGTAAAAAATACTTCTTTTGAACCATTTAAGAGGTCCAGTACATTCCTGAAAGATTTTACCTGGAAGATGTAGGTGTTGAGGTCAGTTTTGTCCTGGACTAGGCCTTCATTCAGGCTTCCCATCTTGGCCAGAGAGTCTCTTAGAGCTGCATCCTCAGACTGCAGCTTGTTGAGCAGCAGGGAGAGCTCTGCGTTACTGCTTTCAGCCTGGTTAGAAAAATAAGAGGCATACAAATGTAAGACACACACATAGATCAGGACACAGAGAAAAGTTCAACAAGCCAAAGACAATCTTCCCTACCCGAGCGAGAGCATCAGAGAGTTGGGCTCTCTCTCCCTCCAGCAGCTGCCTCTCCACCTCCCCCTGCTGGTGAGTCTCCTTCACTGCAGACAGCTCTCCACGTTGAGCAGAGGCTCGACTCTCACTCTGATCCCACTGCTTCTTTCTGTTGCAAAACGATTCACTTGTACAGTTACAAAAAATAGAATAGATCATTGCTGTGTGCAGGAAACTGTGGAGAGCCTGATTTGAGTCTTTAAAGGGGTGAAACTGAGTGTATGTTAAAGTCTTTAAATCTGTTGGGTATATAAAGATACAGAGGCACTGCAGCTAAGAGATTTTTCTACTTTTCTGTTTTTACTATTTCCCTTTATTCCTTCAGTACTTAATTAGGCGTTTCTATATTGACAAGTGACTACAGAGGCCTAAAAAGTCAACATTTTTCATCCCTCCGACAAAAAAATGAAGTCAGCTGATTTGTCTGACAAAAGAAAAAAGATGTCATCGTGTGGGGGTGTCATCTCTTTTACGGTGCTCTGGATAAATGGTTTACATGAGATCTGTTCACTGATGTCTGGGGCCATGTCCGTTAAGGAGGTCATGTGCACGGTGTGTCTGCTGCACAAGTCTGTGTGGATTAGTGTCCACATCACGTTCACTTAATCATGATCAATTAAATTACTTACATCCTCTGAGTCTCTGCCTTAGCCCGGTCTCTCTCCTGAATGGCCGTCTCCTTCTCCTCCCTCTCGTGGTCTCGCTCTCGCTGTGTGCATGCCACAGTCAGCTGAAGCTTCTCACAGTCCATCTGCAGGCCATGACTGCTGCTCTGTGCAGCCTGCACGGTCTTCTCCAAGGCCGCCTTCTCACTGTTATGTTCACATTGTGTGGACGAGAATAGGGTAAAGTCTTAGTTATAGTCACTACATTATTCAGGGATTTGAACCAGACTGTAAAGGCTCAATAACTTTGTGTGAACCTTGCAAGGGTGTCTCTCTCCTGCTTCAGACGCTCTTTTTCTCTCTGTGTGGTCTCCCTCTCTCTCTGAGCAGCATCCCTCTCTCTCTGCAGAGCTTGGTTTCGCTGTTCTGTGTCCCTTTTAGCCGATTCTGTCTCGGAAAGCTGCTTTCGCAACTGTTGTGCCGAAGACTGAGTGGAGAGCAGACGCCCTCGAACATCCTGGAAAAACAAAAAGGAGTCCATTTAAGGTTTGATGAATAAGATTTTACTAGCAGACACTGAATTGACAAGAATAATCCCTTTCAATCATCACACATCACACTGGAAATTAAGCATTGTCTTATTCGGCAGACACTGCAAATTTTCTGTATTTTGGTTATTTCTTGGTGTCTGTGTAACCCTCAGCCAGCACCCTGCAGGACTGTGGGTTTCACCAATGGTAGGGCTGAGCACAACCAATCATTCATACAAAAATTACATTGAAAGTCTCTATAAGTCGATATCATCGCTTTTTAAGTGTAAGTAAAAAAAACGATTGTTCCAAGAAATCTGCATTACGTTAAAATGTTTCCATTTTCTCAAGTCTCTAGAAACAATTACTGATAAGAACTGAATAGAGTAGAGGGTATAATAAATGACATGTCACCTGCAGCTGGATTGTCTTATTTGTGACTGCAGAGCGCAGTGCAGACAGCCCGGCGTCAGAGATAGGAGCTATCGAGGATGAGGGCCGAGACGGGGAGGCAGACCTGCGAGGAGAGGGAGAGCGGCAGGGGGAGGAGCCACGGATCAAAGCTAGTAGCGCAGAACTGGAGTTGTCTTGGTCTGCTTCAGATGACGACTCTCCGTCTGAGAAAACTGCCTGTTTGGAAAATACAATTGAGACACTCCTGTCCTGTCTTAAAGATGTCTGAATGTATGTGTGTAGTTTTTTTTTTTTACCTGAGCAATGTCACGGAGGGTATCACACAGCGTCTCTGTGTGAGCTCTAAGCACCTGCATCTCAGTCTCATCATTACCTTTCTGCTCCTGAAGGAAAACAACACGGAGGAAAAGGATTACACCTGAGAACAAAAACAATAGAACCTCAAAAAATAAGGCTGAAAATGTTCTATTTTTCTTATGTAAAAAATCTCATGGATAAACCCAAACTGCATTTGCCTTCTTCTTAATACTTTGAGTTCCCCAAGACTTTGGCTCTCTGTCAAAAGCTAATTCATCTTCAGATTATATGATTTTATTTTCAAAAAGGCCTAAAGGTTACATTTAACAGCTGGGTACTGTAGATTAATAGTAATGATGCGCTTTCAATTTTAACATTAATGCAAAATCACCTCGAGCCTCCTCATCAGCGCCACAATTTCTTGGTCTCTGTCTTCAATTTGGCCCTTTAGTTTCTCCCCCTCTCGCACAGAATCTGACAACCTGACAGGTAGACACAGAAAGAGTTGTTAAAAAAGGCCTTCATACATCTGTTGTTTAAATAATAAAAACTAGTGAAACACAGCCTCTGACCTGACGTTAAGCTCAACCCTCTCTGAGTCTGTTCTGGTCTGAAGATTGATCATCTCTGACACGCGTTCTCTCAGCTGCTCTTCCAGCTGAACGCGCAGTGCCTTCTCTCGCTCCAGGGCCAGAGCGGCTCCCCCCTCCTGGCTGAGAAGCGCGGCAGACACATCCGCACAGTACACTTGAGCAGAGTGTGACGCCCGAGACAGCTCGTTACGCATATCTGACAAGTCCCTGATGTCGAAGGGGAAATTGACAGAAGACAAAAACAATGTACTAATGTAAGTATATTTCTAACTGGTTAACAAAAATGGCAAAAAAACGTCCAAATAAATACTTTATTGACCTTTCAGTAGCGCTCTTTAGTTCACAGATATGCCTCCGAAATCCGACCACCTGCCGCCACAGTGTAAGCAGCCTGCTGTGCTCACGGCTAAAATAACTGTGGAAGGACTGAGAAGGAAGCCAAAGAGAGAGATAAGCAAATTAAAATACATTTTCTTCATTAAAAGTATTTTTCTCCTTCATAAGCAACCATTCCCACCTCCTCTTCTCTCCTCCAGTCAGACTCCTTTTGTTCCAATTCCTCCCTGGCTCTGGTCCAATCAGCAGTGAGTCTGCGGATGTCCTGGCTAAGAGCCTCATTGGCCAAACCGGCCTGCTCCAGCTGCTCCCTCAGCATGGCATTCACTGCAGAGAGACTGCTACTTCTAAAAACACAATGAGAGAATAGAAGATAATATTATGGCAAACACAAGGCAGTGTCCTAATCCTGAGGTGATCTCTGCACACCAGACCAGCTGAACACATGTGACATTTCTTGTGTTGTTAGTTACCTCTGTTGTTCTTCTTCCAGATGGATTAAAGCGTCCTCCAGGTTGCTGCATGATTCATCTTGATTGCTTCCATTTGATGTTTCATTCTGGATGAAGTTGTGATATTAAAGTGTTATATATGGAATATTAATACTGATAAAAATCTACATCAATACTACTCACTGTCGGCCTGTGTTTCTCCAGCTCCGATGACTTCTCCTGCAGCATCTGCTCCAGATCTCCACACCTCTTTTTGTACTGAAGCACCTGAAGTAGCAGCAAGACTGTGAGAGACCTGGAACACCTAGACGGCAGTACTTCAAGTAAAGACAGAATAAAACAATCAAACCTTGGCCTGCAACTTCTGAACAAGCTGCGCCTGCCTCTGCTGACCCTCCTGGTACGCAGTGAGTTTACGCTTGTAGGCCGCCTGCTCCTCGTCCAGCCGCCGCCGTAAATCCACGTTCTGCTGCGCCAAGCTGCGAGACTCAGGTGAATCATTGTCTTCGTCTCCGGTCTCAAAACATAGTGCCTGCTCCAGCTGTGGATTTAATGAAAAGTACAAGCAAGGGGTCGGTGTTTCATTTTACACAAACATTTTTCACAGATGGACAGGGAAAAGTACAGTCACTCTTAAAGATTTTCAAGGATACGGACCACAAATAAGAAGAAATCGTAACTCTCCTGGTGGCTTTTAAGCACATTTTTTTCTTTGAGTAAAGTTTATGTATTCAGTTTAGAAAATATAGCATACAATTGTTTAACTTCTCCAACTTTCAAAATGCAATACCAAATCTCCATAGTGCACCTTTAAAGTTGCTCATTTAATTTAGTCATTATATTTTATGTGCTCGAGCCTTGAACCCCCTGACTCAGTTTCTTCTGGTCAACTTGTTGTGATTATAAATCTCTTTTTCCAAGAGTTTCCGAGCCAAATCAGGCAGCATAAAAGAACCAATGAGGAAGTCGTACTTACAGAAACAAGGCATTTATTGCAAAAAAAAAGGTCAATACTTTGTGATTATATATCGAAAATCAAAACACTAAACTTGTGATTTTAAATACATTTAAATTAGGTGCTAGAAAATGTTGTAAATGCTCAATGTTTTCGTTAAGTATATGTTTTCATAACTTTAAAGTGGCAGAGTTGCAGTTATCAAAAAGTTAAAATGAAAGAAATAATCATGAATTGTTTTCGTAGTAACACTTTTTGAAGTTTGTTTTCTTAAATCTTTTCAATCACAAACTTCCAGCAGAGAATTTATTTTGGCTTCAAACACTGTTCTGACAAACTAGGTATTACGAGGACAAAACGCATTCATCATAAAACTCTTAAATATTTTATGTTATTTGTGAGTTTCTAAAGGGTCTTACGTATTTGAAGGACAACATTACTTCGTCAGGGTAGTTTTTTGTTCTCGTATTCAGATCTGTGTGTTTTTCTTTAGTAAAGTTCTATCAAAAATCAGATGCGATCCCTGCCCACCACTACACCTCCTCTTTGTCACCACTGAAGCCCCTGTTTACAGTCACCAAGGGTGACAAACGCCATGGCAACATTCCACTTCAGTTCATTCCTGCCCCCATCACCTGGGAGACATACAAATCTCAGACAAAGACGACAGAGAAAATACTGAAATGGGGAAACCTCAAGATCCCCTTTTGGTGTGTATAACCTTGAGGAATTGGAAAGTCCTGCACCTTTACTTTATATACAAAGTATCAGAATTTTGACAAACTATGGTATTTAATGGCATTCACAGTCATATTTATCTCTCTTTTATTTATATCCAGTTGCAACCGCCTCATGTTCCCTACATCACAATCAGCTGTTGCTGTGTGTTGTCTCGGTGTCTTTACCTACTTACCCGTTCACTAATTGCGCCATACTTGATGGCGAGCTCATCTCGGTCCGCTCGGCTGTGTGCCAGCAGGTCCTCCAGCCTCGACAGCTCTCCCTGCAGGACCCGGTTCTCCTCCTGGATGGACATGACCGAGGACATGGCTCCAGCTGCTGAGAGAAAGATTGCATATGGACAACTATTAGGCAAGGAGCAGGGTCAAAACATAATGGGCTATGTTATATGATGGGAGAGCAAAGAAACTTGCCGTTGTCGTTCAGGTTCTTTGTGACTATCTCTCGAACTCGTGCTGGCAGACATGTAGGGGGGGCATCTGGTGAAGGACCTCGGACCGTCAGCCTCTTCTCCTCAGACAAAACGCTCTCCTCCAGCCTCTGGGAAATAAATCACAAATATTTAGTTATTAAGCTCAGCTGCATTTAAAAAAAAAAAAAAAAACAAGACAAACAAGGGCTGCCCCAGCCAAACACAAAGTAGCATACAGCCAAATATTTACAGGGGGTTTCAAACACTTAAATGATGATGATGTGTTTGAAAAGTAGGGGACCAAGTGTTGTCAAAGCAATGCTAAACTGATGAAAATGGTAGGCTACTCATACACGTAGCCTACAACAATTCACAAAACCAGCAGCTTTAATTCCATAAAATAACAGTGTAGGCCTACAGATGAAGAGAGGATGTGGGGTGCCTCACCTGTATCACAGATTCTAGTTTGTTGGTGTCGGTGTCTGAGTTTTCAGCGCTCATCGCGGCGACAGTGGATATTTAAAACCCTCCAGCGAATAGGATTAACTCCGAGAAAAACGCGACGCGTCCACACGCTGTAATTTCGTCTTTTTATTTTCTTCAGCGGTAAACACAGACAAGGTCAGACCCTGGAGGAGTTAGTCGTGTGTTGCTTGTGCAGCCGACAAAGTTGAATTGCAGGGGAGTGCGACCGTCCCGTCTCCTCCTCCTCCTCCTCCTCCTCCTCCTCTGGTGCAGGGAGGCAGAGATTTGAGGACGCAGGATTAGCAGGTTTAAGATGCACCCCCCACACCTCCACTAACGCCACTCCACTCTCACTGCTAGAACTCAAAACCCTCTCAGATCATTGCTATTCAACTGCCCAACAAAAAGAAGCTAAATAAAAGTTTTATAAGCCCACCAAACAAAGAACAAGAACTTGTAAAACCTATTTCCCCCTAATGTACCAAGGAGAGTATTTTGAAAATCAAATTTAAAGCAAGATTTAAATTATATTAAATTTGCAGTTAGTGAAGAGTAGCTAAATTCATTTAAACTTGCATCAAATGACACTGTTATTTGAGAGGGTTAAGGTGCTTCTTATGGTTGGATTGGAATTATTTTTAAATGCATTAAGAAAGTCTACCTTTATCCTTTAATATTTGCACGTGCACAAATAAGAACAGAAAAGGTAAGATTCTGCACTTTGTCTCTCATCCAAGCACCGTCTTGAGGGGTCTTCTGGCATTATAAGTTCTAATAAAGTAGCCTATAGTTTGTGTTCATGTGTTCGAGGTTGTGACCTTTCTCAAAATGTAAGTTAAAATTGAGTTAACTCTTTCTTGTTCCATGAGACTTACCTGACCCTGGTCCACGGCCCTTTAATTTTAAAATGTATAGAAACTGTTCATCTAACTACTGCAAAATTCCTGTTTGTTGCAACTATCCCCGGTCACAGCTACAATTAAAACAACATGAAAACCTTTTTTTCATGCAGAATTATCATATTATTAATAAACACCTGAAGACTTTAAACACCCCTTCTTTACAATTGCACTAGTCATTAACAGATTGCCTTTGAAATTGTGTTTTGAAAGCATCCAGACCAAAGACTGTACATATTAAGGACCAGACATGTGACTGTAGCTATAACATAGCTTTATGGGACGGTCAGCATCGCACTACTTGGTGTTTGGATCGTCATAGTTACAGACAGAGGGTCATTGTGTCAACAGCAGCCCTGCAGTCCGGCCTTAACACACACATCACTGTTGTTCTGAACGAGTGAGAACCCCCAATGACTTACTGCATTCACTACAGCCATTAATCTTAACAATCACAACTAGATCACAACTTTGTCAACTTGAACCTGAATCCAGAGGCGCTGCTTGTCAACAGGCAAGGCAGGTAACTGCTTGAAAAGTAGGGGGCCCCAGAGGGCTGAAAAAATTTTAACTAAATCAGCGACACATAATGTGAAAATTTTGCAATTTCTTCTCCGATGTGCAGACGCAGACACGACTGCGCGTCCCTTTTTTAAAATGTTAACATAAACATATAACATAAAGCATGTATGTGTTGTATTACGACATTATGTGCAAGAGGCAATTTTGCTTAGGCACGGTTAGTCCTATGACCGCAGGCCATGCCGGCCAGCAGGGGAATGGGGCAGCGGGGGGGCCAATCGTGCTTGACTCTGCACAGTACAGATTGCCAGTGTGAACGCGCCCTAAGGGTGCTCCATCTGACAGCATTCACTCTCATTTCCCTGCTGAACCCTGGTTGGAACACCCCCCAATTAATTTTGCCTTGGGCCCCAAAAGACTCTAGAATCGCCTCTGGCCAGATCTTAACACTATGTCAAGAGCCACAAATATCAACACAATTATTTAACCACAAAATCGCGAGAATAAAAGGGTTTGGCTTGAAGAGATTTTAAATATAAGCGAGTGGGCCTAATTTAAATCAAATGAAGCCAGGCTCACAAGATTCACTATAAATATCATGACAAATCCCCACATGAAATAGTTGTAAATGATTAACTAAAGAGGTACTGTGAAAACGAGGGGTGTCCATCAAGCAGCAAAAATTACAATAAAGTTTGACCTGCTTGCATAACAGCCGGGCTCACTTGACAGCAGTCTTGCATAGACAAAAGTATTTTTTTCCTCAATTTTGAATTTGAACATCTATGGCGCCCCCTACTGGCTTGTTGACCACTACTGACTTCAGTAGATGTGAGCTTTATTTCCGATGAAAATGCTTACTAACCTGTTTATCTATCATCTGCACTGCCAAACTACAACAGAGTTGTCCTACATTCTTGACTTTTGACTGCTTTTCTGTATCCAGCCAGTGATGCAGCCATCAAAATAAAATGATCTCCATCCAAGAGCTGCTGTCTTTTCTTTACCTCAGGACCCAGCTCAAAATAAACATATTACTATTGTGTGTTGTCCCAAATGAATCCCCTAGATTATCTTCAACTTCATCTGTAAGTGCATCCATAAGGTCACGCCCGAGTTTTCGAATCAAGTCAGTAGTTGGACCGAAGAGGGAGAAGGAGGTGTAGGAGGAGGAAGGAGGGGGTTGCACATTGAAGTGTTCAGCATCAGAGCCAACTTAACTGATGATCAATAAAGACTGTGTTTTAAAGCAACATAGACTGATAACCGCCGACACATACGCGATATATAAACAGCAAGGATGTAAAAGGCTTCAGATACTATCGGTATTCACATTGTGGTTATACGCAGTGAAACTTCCACTTCCCTGTAACATTTATAGTCTCACCTCGACAGATCAGTCTGAGGAGGATTTGCCCGCCAGTCCTCCATTCTTCTGAGCGGTCTTTACGATCACAGGGGCAGAAATAATCACCATCCACAGCAGGTATTGTAAACATAACAGCAGCTGCTTGCAGACAGAGATGCTTCCCCTGAAATCTCCTCCATGCTTTTTTCCGGGGAGGGACTAAAGCCGCAGCAGCTCCGGCCTGATGTCACTGTACGTGTGGGCGCACACGATGAGCCGCTGCAGGACCTCAGTCAATTTGTTTTCTAGTTGGATCGACATGGATCGTGTATTCTCTCCTTTAATCAACCGAAGCTGACTAAGAGATCATCAATAAATTACTGTTTCATGAGGACAAAACTCTGACAGTATCTTGAAAGCTAACTTACTTTCGTGTCATGTGACTTTGTGCCCTCAAATCAATATTAGATATCAATACTACAATGAGACACACCTCATCATTAGAAACATGCGCGCTTTTTAAAGCATGGTTATTATTATTATTCTAGGACACAAGGTCACATAACATGATGTAATATTTGTTGAGGAATCTTTTATTTTCAACACATTTACATTATCATCAAACAGTAAAATAACTGGGAGACATTATCTGGCTAAGTTTTAGAAGGCAATAGATTTGTGTAGATACAGCATGATGGGTGAATCCCCTATTTAAAAAAAAAAGAATTAAGACTATGTTACGCATAAATAAAACAAGAGCCAGTGAAATATATTGTTTTATTTACAAGAAGAAAAACATTTATACAATTTAGATCGTTCTTTTCCAGGAAGGCACTTGATCAAATACTCAGTTTATATCAGCATCAAAGAGTCATGAAGTTTCAATTTGGTAAAAGGCACATTAAAAAAAGTAACAATACACAAGGCAGAGACAAACATAGAGTCTACACAAAAAGACACATGAACAGAAACATGTTCAAGTTGTAAAATGTTGACAAAATGACAAATAGGACTTTTTTTTCAAAACATAAAGATAAAAAAAAGTCTGGCTATATTTTAATGAAGGCGTAAGAGGTTTTAAATAAAGCTAATCAAATCTCAATCTGAATTTGAAAAATCTCCTAAAAGAATGACTAAAATACAAGGGGGGGGGGGGGGGGGGGAAACACATACTGGGCTACAGCTAAATAAAACATGGATACTTCAATAGGTAAACCTTTTATTTTCCCAAATGGTAAAAGCAATATTGAGATGAGTGTTGCTGGTGTTAAACGATAACGTGTGCATGATGTTGTAAAGACGAGGAAAAAAGTATTGGGAAAAAAAATGGTTGCATAGCAGAGTCTCGAAATACAATATGATTGTAAAAATAGGAACATTTTACTGAGTTTGTTGGTCAACCGGCTGTTGTTGTATATGAACAGTCTTTCAGAATCGGTGCAGTGAATTAGCCAGTCAAGTTTGCTAACAATTCCTCTCACTTGTTCTTTCTCACCCCAAATCGTCCTGTCCGTGGAATGTATGCAATCTGAGTGTGTGCATGCTTCCCCATAACTCAACTAAACTGCACCCATCCTGATTTCGATGCGTCATTACTGGAGCTGTGGAGGAGGAGAGGGATGATGATGACGATGATGATGATGATGATGAAGTCAGTAGGTAAAATTTGATCATGAACACTTGTGTGACAGATGGACATGATAAGGTGAAGAACTAAGAAGATGAAAACACTTCTGACAACTTCTGAATTACTTACTTGGAACCAGCAGATGTGAAATCCCCCCATAAGTCCGAGCTGGGCTGGGCTACAGGGACGGGGGACCCAAAGTCTAAAAGAGGGTCTGGATTTGGAGAAATAGGGTTTAATACATCATGAATTCTGATTCAATCATGTGAAATAAGTTTAAAAAACAATCTTATGCAATAGCAAAGTGATCACCAGGGTTAGTCTGTGCAGCTGGGACTGTTTGTTGTACAACAGGAAGTGGTAAGACCCCTCCTGCCTTTGCGCCTGGTGGAGGTGGCAGCAGACCCCCAGCCATGGGCCGTGCTTTGGCACCTCCTGCATCCCTCTTCTTGACATTCTGTAATAGACACAGTCATGTCAGTCTCATGTCAGAAACGAGATTATCTGTTATTTCTTCATCCTTTGAGTACTTTTTGTGTGTGCTTATGTGTGCTTTTGTGATGTTGGGGATGATTACTCACCCCAATGCTGATCTTGATGGTCTGTCCCTCCTTGAAGCTAAGGTCCAGCTTAGGTGCTTCGCTCTGAGTAGCTTCCAGTTTCGCCAGCTCACCTTCTTGCTTCACCCACCTTTAGAAATAGAAAGCATCAACTTAAACACATTTTATAGTTAAGTATATTCATAATGCCACACAACACTATGAGCAACATTAAAAGTTTGCTGCCTTTGCCAAGAAAATAAATAAACTCTATAAATGATTGACAAAGGTTCACCATTGTCTTCAGAGCATGAATGTGCCTCAAAATATCACATGCAAACATATTCATGCAAGTGTACCAGGCACATATAAACATCACACATTATATGCTTAAACAGAGGCAAGATGTTCAAAATGTCTTATTCAGAGAAGCAGACTTACTTAAAATGGTCTTGTAAAGCTACGTTGAAGTCAAATGAGTCTCCGCGATCAGCAAAACCCAGACCGATGAAAGCATGGCGTCCTTAATCAGACCAATTATAAAGACAAAACACATTAGGAAACCTTACACATCACCTTTAAACAATAAAACATTTATGGACCAAATGAATGCTCTATACAGCTGCTAGCAATGTGGCGTATGTATCCATTCTTTTCTTTTTTTTTTTTTTTTACTTACAGCATTCTCTCTGACATAAAGAGTGGTAAAAACAGCATTGGGTGATGATTTAATAATCTGGCTAATTATCACAGGGAAAACAGAGACTTATTCTCTTGTTAGAGGAACATGTAATACATTTAGAAAATAAGCTGGCTACAGTATAGAAGGCACCAATGCGTCTTAAGAAAAAAAAAAAGTTTAATAGCTGAAATTAGTGTCTGATGAAAGGGACTTACCATTGTCGTCTTCTATCCGGATCACAAAATATCGGCTTGAGTCTGTGACAGCTTCAACAACACTGCCTGGGTACTGTTCCACCTGGGCTTTGGCAAACAACTCTCCTGCACAGAACAAATGAACAACAAACAGTTTAAGTGTCTTTTTTAATTAAGTAAATCGTTGAAAAGGACAAAGATTGAAAAGGTTGAAAAGGTTGAAGGTTGAAAAGGTTGAAAAGGTTGAAAAGGACAAAGATAGGTGGCAAGGGGACCGACACTTCGATCACACTTTTGTGATACTGGATTTTCTTTTTTTTCGCAAACAGGGATTCATGTTAAAAGGAACTCCTGCCCTCAAATCAGTAAGTTGTTTTTGTATTACCTGTGTTTTTGTCCTCTAACTTAATGAAGGCCATTTTGCCTTTTGCAGTGATTTTCATCCTCCCACTCCAAGCAGGCTCGTCCAGCTTCCAGTCTGCAGCACTAGAAAAACAGGAAACACACATGTGATTAGGAGAGAGGGGTTTTCGTCTACTCATCATTCACTGAATAAGGTCACTGTTTTTACACTGGCAGCTGTCGCTTTCCACAGCATGAGGAAGTGAAATAAACATTTTCAGGAAGACCACAATGTGAAACTGATGTTAACATTTATCTCTTTTGTTCTCCTGCACTTTGAAGAAGAATCCTTTAAAAGGACAGCCAAAAACAACTTTAGAGATTCTACATTGTGAATCACTTTGACATATCTATCAGCTCCTCTTAATACTTAAAAAGTTGACTAGATTGTTTCGAAATGTAATTACAATATCACGCATGTGGACCCTTTAAAGTTACCACTGGGATCTTAACATTTCAGAGAATTCACCTTGAGCATTAAAATAAGAAACATAATCCCCAAAAGAGGCAGTCCCACATACGGAAAGGTAGACTCAAATTCATGCATTAAATTCCAGTATCACAAACAGCAAATTTACCTTTAGGGGGATAATGTACATTTCCATTAAGATAAACTATTGAACAGGGGAAAATGTGAGAGTTTAAGGAGCACAACTGAGGAGGTATCTTTTTTTTTTTTTAACAAGACCTACTTGTAATATGTATAGAAAACACTGAAATAAAATGTTTATGTTAAAAGAAATACATATATTAAATTCACCAAAAAAAACCAAATATGATCATAAGATAATATTACAAGAATAAAATCTTGTCTCATCCACAGAGTATCTTTGTCTGGGTTTTTTTCAATCCAAGTTTTCTGTTCTCCATAAATTCTGAGCAAAATTCAGTCAGCAGAGGTGCAATACAATGAAACTGTGCAATAAGTTAAAGCTCTAGTGAAAGCTTAATCTGGCTTTTTTTTCAACTAGCCTGCTGTTCAGTGTTTTCAAGAATCAAGAGTGAACTTCTTATGTCACTTCTCAAGACTGTATTGTAACTCATCTGATAAATACAATTTTATTCTACAAGGCCAGCACAAAACACATTGAACACGTTACATTATACATGTACATAGTATACACATTAAACACTATATTTAAAAGTAGTCAATTCATTTTAAGAATGAATCATTGAGCACTCCACTGACTCTGACCTCTCTCGTCCATTACTGGACACAAGAACTATTTTAAACTTTTCCAGGCTTGTCAGCGTTGTCAGACCTTTTTCGTGTTTTAACCACTTTCTATAGTCAACAGGTGTATTTACTGCAGGTAAATGTTAAATGTTTGTGGACAAAGTTGGTACATAATGTCCCATTTCTGTGAGCAGATAAAGTTACGATGGCGTGTTTTGCAGTGCAGCCACTCGCGTTTGACTCAGCCAACTCATGCATGAGTAAACTATCGCCAGGATATCTGCCTGAGGGCTGTAACCACCCGAAACAGAGAAAAGTAAATATCCACTTTATCAAGTGGCTGTCCGATATTGTTTGTATTTCGCAGAAAGTGAGACTTGCTCGGTTACTATCGTTTCTCCTGGCTGGTGTCATCTTACCGATATCCACGGTTAGATGCTCGCGGTGGGATCCGGTAGACATGGACCTCGGGCTTCACGCAGAGCATTGACTCATAACTGTCGTCTTCTGCCATTTTGTCAACTTTTACTGAACTATCAAAACAACTTCCGTCTTTAGACACCTCGGCTGAAGTTGAATTGAACCCGACGATGAGATTCCCAAAGAGCTGCGGTTCACAAAATGAACAGCGCCGCGTATGGTCCGGATGGTCCAAGCATCACAAACGTAGGCCTGTACTGTAAGTCCGGCACTTAACACCTCGATGACTTCAGGGACAGTTGTTGTGTGATTAAATGGGAAAGGAAATGAATTGTCGACAGCAGATTGAGTCACACATAGTTGTGTCCATACTGCTATATCATTATATCATACTGCTAAATCTGTTTTATGGTGGAAAAAAGGTGAACAGTAGATATTTTGAGACATTTTGAAACGCCCTGCCGACCCCCATAATAAAGTTTACCATGGTAAACACAGGGATCGAACAAAACCAACATGTTTTAAGATCACTTCATAGACTTTTTGACACTTTTTTCCCCCCAGTCAAATGTTCATGACCCACCGAAATTAGCTACGCGACCCACTTTTGGGTCCCGACCCACCAGTTGAGAACCACTATTATAGTAATATATCATGGTATGTACCATGATATATTACTATAGTACCTTACATATTACCATGGTACATACCATAGTAACTCCCATATTATTATGGTATACCACGTAACATACCATAGTACCTTACATAATATTATGGCATACCATAGTACCTCGCATATTACCATGGTACATACTATAATACCTTACACAATATTATGGCATACCATAGTACCTCGCATATTACCATGGTACATACCATAGTACCTTACATAATATTATGGCATACCATAGTACCTCGCATATTACCATGGTACATACCATAGTACCTAACTGCAGTACCCCAGATATTACAATTGTTCCTCAGATAGGCTATCACCATGGTACAACAAATCATTATATCACTTAGGTCCCATGGTAGCAGCTTGGTAATACCTGAGGTGCCTTAGTCCACACCGGAGTACATTGGAGGGTGCCATGGCAGCACCAGTGTAGATCACTCTGAAAAGCAATTGTGAACCACCAGGCAGAATATAGTGAAATACAAAGAAAGTACTATAGTACCTGATGGTACTAGGTGCAGTAGCAGCTTCTAGCATTGGCCTTTGTGCTGCCTTAAGTTTTATTTTTTCTTAAAATACTTTTCTTTAAATACTATTTAAGTGCCAAAATGGCTGCACTATCCTTATGTAAAATTTAGGAACAAGGCCTTGTACTTTTAGTGGAGTACTTTTAATTTGCTACCAATATTCATTTTAGTTTCACTCCTGTGAAAAATATAAATGTATTTGCCTTCTTGAAACAAATCTTTACACAAAATATCCTGCTAGACAGTATGACACAAGACACATATGTTCTCAATGTTGTTATTGAAGGAGACATGTCATCGTCATTGAGAGAAAAGCCCAAAGCGATCCACAAATGAAGAATCCACACACAGTCAGGAATATTCATTTTCAAATCTAGAAAATATATTTACAAATGCACGTTTATTTATACAAATTAGTTTATTTATACAAATTAGTTTATTTATTTGTATGTCACATTTTTATATTTGTATATTTATAAAAGTATGCATATTTATACATATCATTTATAACATCATGTATAAATCTTTTTGAGACAATTCTATCTCCATACTTTATACAGGCCTAAATCTGTAAATTCAGAAAACACGATCATTGAAAAGTGGTGATTTGTTATGTAATTTAAGTAGGCTATGGCACACCAATGTGCAATTTTTTTAAAGACACTGTCACAAAGTCAACGGTGCAATGGTTGAATGAATATAATCCAACCACCAAACTACTGTAAGTAATTAACAGATGTTGAGCACAGATGTTCATTTTCACGTCTATTTTAAACCAAACCAGAGTTGAAATGGTTTTTTTTTACAGATGTTTTCATGTAAGCTGTAATCATTATATTTCCATCATAATATATATTTGAATTCATCTAATTTTCTGATGACAAAGCACATTTTAAGGACACCAAACAAACACACCCAGTTCTCTTTTTGAAGTGTGTTTATTAAAGGGTATTCAAATGTCATTTGACTTCTTCAAGTTTCAATATAACACTGACAGCAAAACTGGACAGATTAGTGTGAATGACTGAAACAAAACTTGATAGATCTCTGAATGGCTAATTGATTACAATTATCAATTTAAAATGATTACAAATCTCTTTTATTTCAAGAGTTGAACCTGATCCCTGTGAACAGTGTATTAAGGCCAAAAATCTTGAATGCTGCAATGTACTATCTTAGAAATCCAGAAATATTGATGTTTTTTGGCAGAAATAGACAACTTACAGTTATGTCATGAAACAACAATAAAAGGTAACTTCAACTGCCGGACATTGGTTGAGTGAGGTTGGAATTAGTGATAGAAATGAAGACATTTGAGCCACAATGATTACTTGGTTGCTGTGTAGAAGAGAATTGTTTAATTTACTGTTATACATCATTTAATTCACTGAGTTCTACAATCGATAGTAAACTGATGCTGGATCTTTATTTGGACATATTTGTGATCAAACACAGTCTCATGGAGCTCCTTTGTAAGAAAATCACAATTGCATCATACATGACCGTTGATTCTTATCACCCTAAAACCTTTGCTAATCGCAGATACAAACAATGCCTCCATGACGTCATATTTATTTTATGGAGTTAAAAACCTTTTGCAAGATTAATGAGCACTAAACATTTGAAAGTGCACATATGAAACTGTGGATCATTTGTAATTTAAGGCATTCAAGTGTTAAAAGGTTCAGAAGTTGTAAAGGTTCATTTACTGTGAACATGTCTGCATGGTTACCCCATCAGTATTTTATGAGATCAATGACTTATGTTTCGCAAACGTTTACTTTCACATCTGGTGGCAGACAAACTAATGGTGTAAAATCCTTTTATTTGAAAACATCACATTCCCTAAATCCAGGCAGAAGAATTTGGCTTCCTTAAGTGGATATAGATGTGATTGTTAATCAGTTCTATCATTGTAGTACCGCCACAAATTCTCCTGACTTATTCTCTCCCCCCCACCCCCCAACAAAATGAAGTAGTTATCTTGTGGCTAAATCATCCTCCATGTTGGGAATCTGAGGTTTATTTTTGAGATACTCAATATCATATTTTTAATAGCACTATTCACAAAGCAACTGCATTGCATCCAAAATAACAGCTCAGTCTTTTTTTTTTAGCCTTATGCAGTGCAGCTGGCTCTACGAGAAGTTTCTTCTTAGCTATTCAGATCAAAAACACACAGGGACAAACTTGACTGACAACTTTAGATTTTCAATTCCTGAATAGGTTGTACTCTTTTCAATTTGATAAAATTTCATATAACACTACCAAAAGCTATGCAGGCTACATGATCTAATGTCTGGTTCACTACTGATCTTCTGACTCAAATACAGAAAAAAAAAAAAAAAATCACAAATATGAAAACGATGTAAACTTTAAAACTAAAACTAATTTGAAACAGCACAAGTATTTAGGCGATGCATATAAAATAATCCAGGGAGTAAATTCATTATTATTGCTTGAATAAACTTAGATTTTGTGACATTCTCTCCTTGCTTTCTGTATTCTTTGGCCAAAGGCTGTGTGCCCACCAGGCATTTGCTATGAGCGGAACTAGCTGGTCTGTGCCTCCACAGTATTAAAACACACTTTGAAGCACAGTGCAATTCTCCTCAAGGACTGGATCAGTTTGACCCCCTACCACTTTGCACTGAAGCGGGTGAACATACAGTAACTCTCTGCACTGTCAAGCACTTAGTTTCCACTGAACATGACAAACTGTGGCCTGCTGGACACCCAGCCCTGATCCTCGCTCTAGCCATGGAAAGGCTCACTCATCAAGTTTGCTGTGTCTGCGGAAATCCTGCAGGTTCACAAACTCTCCTTAATCTCCTAGAAGAGACAGACACCTGACGCCCCGGCACCTGGCTGGCCAATCATACTAAAAATCATAGGGCACCTCATGGTACATTAAAGTATCACAGTGTGTAGGGATGTGAGGCCAAAGCCTGTTCACATTGTGGAACAGCTGGGGTTTCAGATCTTTTGGCTGATCTCTGCCAGCCCCTTGTAAAGTTCCACAACAGGAAAAAGACTGGGTGAAAGGCAAAGACCATGTCAGTAAGCAGAGTAGAGAGAGGGTTTCGAGAAGGTCTTCAGTTCATGCTACGTCTTCATGTTTCTAATGTCTGTTCAACATTTGTGTCACTGCCACTCTTCTCTTCATACCACACACATTCCCTTCTATGTCTTCTCAGGGAGACAGTGGATTTCTCGCTTAAGGTAGCTCCTGTTTATCTGCCGAGTCGGAAGCCTGAGGTGCCATCTGGCCCGGTGGGCTGGCGGATCACATGATTGTTTGGACGAACTGGTTCAGATGGTTGTTGAGCACTCATGCGAGCTGGCCTAAGGATTATTGGAAAAATGAGAATAAATAACATTATTTTCCACTTTAACATTGTTTCTCCTCAGTTCTATTTCACCCTTTCTGACTGCCAGAGCAATAGGTAGTTCTTCTCACTGGATATCTCCATCTCACCCATGTGCACGTCAAGTATCCATATCAACAAAAACATGTGACCTCTGATGACCCCCCCCCCCGCCCCCCCCAGACAGGTTTAACTACCAGTGACATCTGAGCACTCATTCCCAATCATCTTCTTGCTAACGCAGGTCACAGCTGTAGTATCATCGAGTTGACCAAGCAGCATCAAATAACTTAAAAGTTGGCGCCAGTAGCTGGAGCTGCAGACGGTTTGCCCTCAAAAGACTGCCACAAGAGCTCCTTTTCCGAGGGGGAGCTGTGGACTCGCCTTCAGCCTTCGACATTATTGGTACGACAAATTGTAATAACACAAACAAAGTATTCAGCAAAGAAGTTTTCGCTGAATATATTGCTGTGATTACTCTGTTAAACAGATCGCATAGTGCTTTTGCTGGAGCTAACTAGTGGTGCGCTAACGAGAGTGTTTTCACTCAGTGCCAGCTAATTGTAATTAAGGTGTTGGTGAAGGGAGTGCTCTTGTTTTCCTTATACTGTAGTATGACTAGTTAACCTCGCATTCACACAGTTAGCCCTAGTGCTCTCGCTTGAGCTAACTGATTGTGTGCTAACAAGAGCTATTCGCTTGGTGTCGGCTAATACTAATTAAAGCTTTGGTGAGTAAGAGAGTGCTCTCACTCCCCCTCTCACAGTTGTTGATACGACTAATTTTGCCTCATGTTCTCACAGTTAGCCAAGTTGCTCTTGTTTTGGCAGTTATGAAGGGTGAAATAGAACAGGGTTACCCTCCTTTTAGAGGCTTTGTAAATTCAATAATCTTCCAGTCTGTTATGTCATACCTGTCCTGACTTGGATTGTCCTGAGGCGTTTCATCCGAAGAAGCACTACCCAAAATCCTTCTCCGGGCTTCTGCATACTCTGCCTCCCGTTGGGCCAAAGATTTCATCTGCTGAGAGGGACGATTTGAGGATGCGGAGTTTCCTGCAAGACCGTTGTTTGAGGGGCGTTTCAAAATTCTGATTTGTGGTGGAGGGGCTGCAGGCAAAGAGTCATCCTGGATTACAATAGCAGTTCGAACAGGTGAGCCAGCTGAACCCAAGCTGGATTTCCTGTTCCAGAATAAACAATGAGAATAATTAAATCACTGGAAATTCTTGTAAGATTTCTTACCATGAATGCAGCAGTAATGATACATTTTCTCTTTGCTTACTTTGCCTCCTGATTTATTTTCAACTTTGCCTCAAGTCTCCTCTCAATTTCCTGAGGGAAAACAAACATATTTATCACATTTGTTTTACAGTCCAATGGGTCCATTATCCATGTCATTCACTTATACAGCAAAGCATAGCATTTCAAGATAGTGACTTTGCTATAGGAATATAACCACAGTATATTTCAAGATATTGGATTTGAACTTTCACTTACTCAGAATGAGAGCGTAAAGAAATGCAACTCAACCACAAAATGTTATTTATTTTCAATTATGACATTACGCATAGCCACACGTGTGAGATATGTTACATAAATTGGATTTAAAGGGTTAGACTATTAAAGTATGTTGACAGTAGTTGCACTGCCTCTTATGCAAACAGGTCATCTTACAGTTTGCCACAAGCGGGCAACCACAACAGACTTGTTCACTCTTAAAGCTAGCTCTATTTACCTATTCTCCTGTTACTCTTTTTCAAAATGCATGAACTTGGTGTGCTGTTATTGTATTGTAAGGATTCCCCACAGTGCAGCCTGTCATTTCCGCAATGGGCGGATCTAAACAATGGGAGTTTTATAGTAAATAGCCGACTTTGAGAAAATAAGGTTGCCTCTGTGGATGTCACTCGGGCTTCCCAGGCACATGCTGAACCTGTGTGCTGATGAAAAAAAAAAAGATTTGAAGCCAGGCTCGGTGTGGTTTTACAGCGGGACACTGAGGCCAGGAAGCCCGGCTACTTCCTCTGACCAGATAACAAGCTGAAACTCATAGTTTAGACTTAGTCAAGCACCGGTAAATACCACCATGTATCAGAATCTGCTTTTAGGTTGGCTGTCTGTCAAATGTTATTCAGTTAACAACACCGTTTAGCACAATATTAGAGCAACATCAGTGTTTCTCACCCCGCTGTCTGCTGCCTCTTCCCAGCTTTCTGCAACCTCTTCATCCTCCATGTTGAATAGGACAGCTAGCTGGTAACCTCTTCGGCTACACTAACTAGCTATTTCCCCATCCACACAGAGGCTTATGGTGGTGGGGTCTTCACACGGTCCTGAAGAAATCTAAATCTCTCGTCTTAAGCAGACAAAATGTAGACTGAATGAAAAACGATGTTAAACGCTGTCCTGGCCGCGTGTTAGCTCGCTAGCTTAAAGCTACACTTATGAGGGCAATCCCCCCCCCAGGCTGCTACTTTAAATTTAGCGACACGTCCCTATCATTTTACCATTGGTCTCGTCCAAATGCCACTAACCTCAAAACACTGCACAATTATTGGGTTAGTCTAGAATGATGTAGTAGCCACAGTTTTACACTTTGGCTGTTTCTCGTTTAACTGTTTGGTTTCCTCGGGTTAAAGCAGCAAAGGAAATGACGTCACGTTGACGTGAGCGCAGGTTAGCGTCAAGTTTCAGACAACAGGAAATAATGACTGAACAGCAGACTGTATAAGGTTAATTCCTACATAACACGTCGTCTTGCCAAGTACAAGCGAGACCAATTAACTCCACTAAACCGACGGAGAAAAAAAAAACATAGAAAATTGTTTCATGTCAGTAACTGAACTGGAAACAAAAATACAACTGAGAAAGGGAAAGTGTCTGTAAAATACGGGATCAAATCCTTCTAGCCTCTGTTTACACAACAACTTTGACATAAACTGGAACGGTGTGGCATATCTGGGCTATAGGAATAAATAAATGAATAAACTAAAGCAACAACAGGCAACAACAACTTCGTGGAGTTTGCTTGGTTTCTATCATTTTTGAGTGTTGCTTCTGGCGTCCCCCAGAGGTCAGTGTTGAGCCCTGAATTGTTTATTCTTTACATCAATGACATGTTATTGTCATGTAACAAATATTACAAATATAAACAATATATTACGAAAACAAATATTACAATGCCATGTATTTTTTTATTTATTTAACTGATGTAAATATGCTTGATTTTTAACTTCTATTTTTATTTTTATTTTTAATAATTATGTTCCTGTTTCCTGTTGTCTTGAGCTGCTGTAACGCAAAAATGTCTTTATCTTTATGTTAAGTAGTCTATATGTATATTGAAAAGAGACATTGTTTGCTGAAGACACAAACATTTTCCGAACTGGAGAGAGTTTAAGCAATTACTGATGGAGAAATTGTGGTTTGACAGAAAGGATTTATCATAACAACGTTTGAAAAATACAAAATGAATGTTATTTGGTAACTTGAATAAACACACAAAAGTTTGTTAAATTAAATTTCAGGGGGACAAATTCTTAAAATTCAAACAGCGCAATAACAAGTTAAGAGGAAAATTCTAGTTAAGAATTTTTAGGGAAAGTACAACCATAAAATGTTTCTGTATTTCAGTATGTGCGAAAATATCAAACAGTTTTTATGTTGAGATAAAGCAATGTCCAAACAAGAACTAGTGTCAAAATAGTTATATAGACAACATTTTCTCGAGGTATAGGGTTGAAGAAGCCTGGCTTTGGCTTTGATAATAATATTGAAAGGGATCACTTTTTACTTTTTGTTGTTTGGATTTTCTCTCTATGTTGTCTTTTCTTTGATCCTTTTTTTTAGTGCATATTCTTTTTTTCTGTTAATAGCAATGTATTCATAATTAAATTGGTATTTGTTTATGGGTATGTTGGTAGTCTACATACAAACATATATAGATTCATAATTGTTTAAGTATTATCATCATTGTGTGTTATATGATAATCACACACGTAAATATGAGCTGTCTGGTGTTTTGACTATACGATCTATATCTAAAAATAAAATTTTAGGACAAACATAATTAGTAATAGTGGTAAAAATATGTATACAAGAAAATTCATATATTATTGTACAAATCATATAGGCCTAGCCTGAATAAACAGGAAAGCTGACCAGATGATTGCTTATTAACAAGGGGTGGGATTTCATATGTTTATTCTTCGTCACACTTCTTTTAGGACAACTGAATTGACAAAAGTATTTGAAAAATAATTTTTGCACGTTTTTTATTGTTTGTCATTAGGCCTACTGATTGTTTCTATCCTTTTGATTGTTTTTTTTTTCATTTGACTTTCTTAACATGTTTGAAATAAAAACTTTTGAATAAAATCATTTTAAAAAATGCACTAATAATAAATAGTGTGTGTGTGTGTGTTTTTATTTTATTTTTTATGACCAACATTTTTATTGTTTTTAATTTTTTTGCAACAGTACAATACCAGACAACAAATGATATATAAACCATACCCAACAAGGGTAACACTATCAATGCAAGACCAAAAAAAAACAGACCTGACAAACAAAAATTATGCAGGAACAAAGCAGGGCGAATAAAATATATGTAAATAAATAAAAATGTAAAAAATAATAATAATAACAAAATTCCAAAACCACAACATGATTATTTCAGATAAGGTTGCATGGAAGTGTTACGTTGTCCACCTTTTACAGAAAATTGTGTTTCCATAAGATTTACAGGGGGCTGTCAGCCTACATCACCAAACCAAGATGTGTCAAGCCTGTTAGGCTTAGTGAATCAGTCAAAAGAGAGAAGTGATGACTGCTGAGAAGTTAAGATCCTGTGACAACATTAATATATTTTCCCCATTTAGCATTGAATAAGTCTAATCGGTCCACCATCCTATATGTTAATTCTCCAAAGGCTGCCACTGTGTGTGTGTGTGTGTGTGTTTTGATTGTCTCAGCCTTTTTTTTTTTTTTTTTTTACACTCTGAGTAAATTATTTCTTATGGTTGCATGAGTGTTTAGAAGCCTAATCAAATTGATTTCAATATTCACTATTATATTTATTATTCATATTTATTTATAAGAGGCTGAAGGGTAACTTTCCCTCCCTACATCAACTGGGGGGGGGGGGGGGGGGGGGGGGCAGTGTTTGGTACAGAGGACCCACCCTGGTAGCAGCGACAGTCCGCGGCTGCTCCAGCGTCGCGGTGCTGCGGAGTGCGGTATTCACAGAGCGGAAGATGGCGACTGAATGGAGCCTGCAGAGAAACCTCCGGAGCTGATACCGGGAGGGGGGAGAAGGAGAGGAAATATACAAACTCAGAGCCTGTAAACACCACGTCCAAAAACAACGGTATTACAAACATCGCAAGTGTTTAATATGGTAGCTGACAACGCGTGTGTGGAAGTGTAGCCGCTGTTTAATCACTGCATGTAGCCTCGAGCTAACGCTAGCAGAGATTATCAGCAGTGGACAGATGAAGATGTCATGTAGCTAGTAATGGGATGTAGCTGGCACTGTTGTCCATGGATGATGCCGTGTCATTTAGACACATTAGAAGTCTGGGGTTTATTTATTTCTCAAGCAGCACATAATCACCCGTAATGCACCGCTAGCTAAATATCTATTGATGTTAGCTAGCGGTAGCAAGAACGCCTGTGAACACTTAGTTAGCGCTAGCCGGTACTAGCCTAAATATTCTCGAAAGTGCAAACATTACGTTTAGAAACGTGCAACTTTTAAACGCCAGATTGTCGGTGAAATATTGGTTTATAGCACAAGCCGTAAGACATAACTACAACTGTCTTATTTGTGGTGTCCCGGGTAGTTAGCTTTCGGAGTAGTTAGCATTAGCAATCCGGCATTTCATGTACTATGTGATGTCCAGAGATGTAGCTCGCAGCCTGTGAGATGTAGCCTGTGATGGTACATGGAGGGGCCGACTGCTACGTCTGAAGAAAGGACAATGCATGTTACAATTTAAAACTGGAGAGCGGTACCTGCAGCTACGATTGTATTTTGCTATCAGCTTTTGCAGTGTCATTGTTTTTGTTATTTCATGGGACAAGTTTTTGCTCTGGTTCTGTTCAAAGGCTTCACGCTTGTTTCGAGTTGCACTGATCACTCAAGGAAATATAGAGCAAGTGTAAAATGGATGAGTGTATTATAAATCATTAGCTTCATTCTAGTGAGTCAACATGCTCCTGGACATCTTAAACATCAGATCATTCTTTATTAGCGTATCTTCCCTTGTCCCAACAGACAATTATGTCCCGCTCCCCTGACAATGAAGATGGATGCTTTGTTGCCATGGATACAGAGGAGGACAGTGCAGAGCCTGCTGGGATTTCAGATGGAGTAGAGTCAAAGATGGGGTCCTGTCATCAAGAAGGCAACATGGACAGTTGTACAAATGGCGAAGGGAGAACAATGGTGGAGTTGCCAGAGGAAGTTCTTGAATATATTCTGTCCTTTCTCTCACCTTACCAGGAGCACAAGACTGCTGCTCTAGTTTGTAAGCAATGGTATCGCTTAATTAAAGGTATGGCTCAAATTTTCAATTGTCTTTTTACATCATCCAGTATAAAAACTTGATCTAAGATGGACTCATGTCAGTGTGAATGAGTGTGAAGAATGCTTTAAGTAGAGCAATGTAATGAGATTGAGGGGTACTTAAGTTATGCTAATTTAAAGGAATTGATTGAAGTTTTGTGTTCTGGTCATTTACTTGTACTCTACTGGAACTAGGTGTTGCTTATCAGTGCTACCACGGTTTCTTGAGAGCTGTTCAGGAGGGAAATATCCAGTGGGAAAGCCGAACATACCCATATCCAGGAACCCCCATCACTCAGCGCTTCTCACACAGTCAGTATATTCGGCTTCAATTATGACAAAATGAATTGCATAACATGTCTTGAGTTTAAAAAAACATGTAATGTTGTGTTATGCATTTGACATGATATTATCTGAATGCAGTTTTAGATGTAGTTAAGAATATGAGTCCAGTGTGCAGTCCATAGAATGGCTTCTGGCAATGTGCAGCTTTACATTTGGAACAGAAAAAATTACCTTTTTTAATGTTGATTTGGAAATTAATTAAAATGTAACGGATGTATTCCTTTTTGTGGGTCACAGTTTTGGAGAAATCTTTGCCTTTTTGGAAAATGGTTATTTAGATAATGACATAATCTAAATGCAACTGTACTATTAAGACCTGTGACCCAACATTTAGAGTTGTCTTTCGCTTTGAACATTATGCACTGATTTTAATACCATTCTTGATCAGTAAATCTGTTGTGGTTAATTGTTGATTTTTCCGGTTGCAGGTGCATGTTATTATGACTCAAACCAGTCCATGTATGTGTTCGGGGGTTGCACTCAGAGTAGCTGCAACGCTGCCTTCAATGATTTGTGGAGACTTGACCTCAACAGCAAGGAGTGGATCCGACCCTTAGCCTCAGGTAGGGTTCAGCGACCGGCAGTAAAGGCACACAGGAAACAGGAATCAGATCTGTCTTTGTTATATGGAGCTCTGGTATAAAAAAAAGTCACTCCACATGAGCCTTATGTAACTGTGGGAGGGTGAACTACAGTAGTGAATATTGTAGTCAGATGCTCAGCAGCAGCAGCAGCAGCTGAGTTCAAAGTATTCAAGAAGGTTATAATAAAAGACTTTTAGCACTGTTGAAAGGCCATAGTAGTGAATTGGTTTAACAAGGGGACCTGCATTATTATTATTATGCAGAATTATTCCGATCACTTCCCGGTGTATTTCAGGATGTTAGTGATCCAGTTTAATACGCTGCTCTCTTTACTGTCACCACCACCTTTAATGTGTTGTATAGTCTTACTGTGAGCAATGATTTTCTGTTCTGTTGAGCCTTTCTCACATCAGTGGGAGTCAGCTTCAAAGTGATCTATCAAAAACATTTATTTCTTTACTAAAATGTGTTTTTCTGTATGTTTAGAGAGAGTGTTGATTTATTCATTAGCGTATTAAGCTTAACCTGAGTCACATGTGCTCTTCTCTTTTACAGGCTCTTATCCATCTCCTAAAGCTGGAGCGACTCTAGTGATGCACAAAGACCTGTTAGTGCTTTTTGGGGGATGGACTCGCCCCAGCCCATATCCACTGCACCAACCAGAAAGGTTTTTCGATGAAATCCACACTTACTCACCTTCAAAAAACTGGTGAGAGGCACTAAATTACCAGAAGCCAAAGGATGTATTTCATGACATTTTGAAACGTTTGTAATTTTACCCTTTAAAATCTATTTATCCCTTTTTTTTGTAAAAAAAAAAAAAAAAAAAAATGTCTTCTGTTGTCTCAGGTGGAATTGTATCGTAACAACACATGGGCCTCCTCCTATGGCTGGTCACTCCTCCTCTGTCATTGGAAACACCATGGTGGTGTTTGGGGGATCACTCGGAGCACGTCAAATGTAAGTTCATATTACATTTATTAAAATCCACGTAATCCAACTGAGGTGCATATATTAAAGTAAAATGTATTACTTGCTCATGAAAAATACAACAAAGATTGGACATTGATGGCCTAGTGGTTAGGGTGCTGATGGACTAGTACAAGGCACCCCATGTGCAGAGGCTGTGGTCCTCCAGCCAGGCGGTGTGGGTAAGAGTCTGACCTGTGGTTTCTTCTGCATGTCACCTGATTTCCTGCTCTGTCCGCTGTTCTATCTAGACTAAGGCAGAAAAAGATTAAACTTTTTTTTTTTTAAATACAGCAAAGATATCAGGGCATTTAGTTTCAGAATAAGTTGGTGCACTTAGACAGTAAAAATGTAACTCGGGTGTCAGGTGATTAAGGTAAATACATTACTGCACATTCACTAAAATTACCCATGTCAAACAGAAGAAAATAAACTTGATGTCTTAAACATATGTGACAAGCTGGGAGAAGACCATGACACATCTCATTATACAAATCTGCAACACATTGGTTAAACAAGAGTAATAGAGTCCACAACCAACACTTCATCATCAACATGGATGTTATGACATACTTGTGTAACTTTTTAAGTTTGATCATTAAATCTTGTCGAAGGATATTTGCAGTCACATCCCAACATGTTGTCCCCTCTGATGGTTCTTAACAGGAGTAATGAAGTCTGGGTTCTGGATCTGGAGCAGTGGTCTTGGTCCAAACCATCTATATCAGGCCCATCACCACACCCACGTGGAGGCCAATCTCAAGTAAGAGAGCTTTAGTATACAAGCTGGGAAAAAACTGACTGACGCTGTTGAGTGTCAGTCCCACGGTAGAGTATTACTTATACAGCAGAGTCACTCGGGCTCATTTCAGCGGTGTGCGCTCAGAAAAGGAACAGATTTACATTTGATTTACCTGCAATTAATGGGAATTTAGAAATTAAATCATCATCATATATATCTGTGAGAAGTAACAAGTCAAGCTTTGTAAGGTCTGGCCCAAAGAAGGAAACAACTTTAATGGAGGTCAGAGGTGGGATTGATCATTTCTGATGCGTTTCAGGTAGTCGGAGAATCTAAATGCTAATGTTATCCACACAGAGTCGAGCAGATTTATGGCTCAAGTTTAAATGTTTGATCTATAATGGATTGTTAGCTACACTTAAATGTAGACATTTGTTTGAAGAGACAAATAAATCATAATCAAAATGCTGCCAATAGGAGCCAGTACGTCATTAGCGCAGATACCCTTCCTTTTTGGTTTTTTTCCTGCTCACACCAAAGCCTGCTGATATGTGATTAGTCATTACACCTTGAACTACAAATGCTCTTCTAACAGAAACATGAACACTTCCCATCAGGGCTGGTTAAAAATATCAGTTCATCAATGCATTTCAGTTATTATTTTCCAAATTCAATATCGATTCAGGGAAATCCTGAGATTGATTTCTTTCTTTGTAATGATGCCCCTCTCCACCTATGGGTGCTGTGAATTCAGGTCAGGCATAATTGTGCACTTTACATGTAGTTATTGTCCATGCCAACAGCACTCTTATGATTATTACGATTTTCCTGCAAATTAAGCTCAGGCACAAATGTGCACTTCAGATTACATTGTACTTTAATGATTTATTCTTTGTTTATTAAAGAATAATGCAACGATCAGTTTGTTCTAAACCCATACAAAAAATGCACACATAATTATTTAACAAATATCAGAAGGTACTGTGATGAGTTATCTGGGTATTCCTGTCATCTTTATATATTATTAAATCGATATTGAAGCATATTGATCAATATCAAATCGAATCGTGACCCAAAGAATTGAAATCGAATTGAATTGTGAGTTTGTGGACAACAACCAGCTCTACTTTCCATGCTGAAAATCCAGCCCCCCCCCCCCCATTACAGATTCTACCTTTTGATGTACAACCTGTAAAAAGAGATAATAAAAAAAATGTAATACTTTTTTATTACCTAGTCTGAATAAGTCTGACGATAAGAAGTCATGTCAGTAGTGTTGCATGTATTGTGACTCTTTAACAAAGCTGTCCATCTCCAGGTACTTGGCATCTTTATGAATTTCAGACAGATCAGAAATTGTTTTATCTCAAATTAAATTATGTTTTTCATGTTTTTTCTTTAGATTGTGATTGATGATCAGACTTTGCTCATCTTGGGAGGTTGTGGTGGCCCTAATGCAGTAAGTTATTTGTTGTTGTTCATTTTTCACATCTGTATGGAGGTGTGTGTAATCCAGCAAATGTTACTACAAGTGATAGTCGACTTACCCTGATGTCTTGTGCGTTAAAGCTTCTTAAAGATGCCTGGCTCCTCCACATGGAAACACCTCCGTGGAGGTGGCAGCAGCTGCAGGTGGAAAACGAGGACCATGGGGCCCCGGAGCTGTGGTGTCACCCGGCTTGTAGAGTAAGTGTTTGTCTTAGCTGTCTGTCTAATTGTGCACGTCTGTGTGTTATCGGTAAATTCGTTTTTAAGGGATGGAGATGGTTCATTTTTAATGATATTGATTCCATTATCAGACTCCTCAACGATCCGAGTCTTTATCCATACCACTATAAATACTTTCCTATTATTTGATGGAAAGACGAGACAATTACAATTACAATTATACATGTTAAATAGATCTGGTATATCCATTTAGAATTGCTTGAAAAAACAAACACATTTCTCCTCCAATCAACTATATTTATTCAGTGTCTACATTTTTCTTGACATTACATTTGAACACATCATGATGCTATTTTGTATACCTTTGCCTAGAAGTAAATTTACTGGCCCAACTACTTCAACAACAAGAAGTAATCAACAAGGCAAATTGACCCAAAAAACAATAACAGCGAAAGGGACAAGAATGCCAAAAAAAAGAAATGACATTTTAATAAATAAAGATTTTTTTTTTAAAGAATGAAACTCAATAATTACTGCTATTAGGAGTCTGATTAAGTGAAATACTAGAAAGACATTCATGAAGGTATAGGGCGCTCTTAGAGCTTATATGTTTTAAAGACTTATTAAACTAAAAAATGATAACTTTTGAAAGATAAAAATTGTTGGGAAAAACTTCAGAATTTACTACTTTACTATTTACTAAAAATACTTGGCACGTATGATCAAGTTATGAAATAAAACTCTAACTATCTGTCCTCCATTACAAAACCAAAACTGTTATAGTTGTAAAGTAGTGTTGTAAATCAAGGTTGGCATAGTTATATTTTTATCCCAAATCCAGCTTTGAAGTTCCTCCCCAAATAAACTGAATGTATTTCTGCTCAAAAGTTACAGTTACATTATGGGAAATAATCTCTAAAGGAATTTAGTTATAGTCTTGCAGTTAGTTGCCCTGCAAGATCCCAAGTCTTTGCAAAATCTTTTTCTGTGAGTTGCTGACATGTCTTTAGATGTGAGAGGTGTCGACAGAGTACTTTCTACTGAAGACGGTCAAAGGTGCTGCACTTTGCTGTCATTTGAATCACACTGCTGAATGTGCTCATTGGCTGGAAATAAAATAAAAAATAAAAAAACAAATCTTAAATTGATATGTTTGTGCACCAGTTATTTGATTTAAATGACGTGACAGGATTCCAGATATAACATTATGTCATTGGATCCTCATCACTTTTCATTAATTATGTGTCTTTTTCCCCTCATCTTGTTATTTTACCTCAAGGTGGGCCACTGTGTGGTGGTTTTCTCACAGGCTCCATCTGGTCGCGCACCTCTCAGCCCAAGTCTTAACTCGAGGCCCTCCCCCATAAGTGCCACACCTGCCCCTCTGGGCCCTGAACCGCCTTCCTTGCGCTCTCATTCTCCAGTTCGGAGTGGAGCTGCTGGTGTTGTCTTGGGAGCCGTTGAAGAGGCTCCGTGCGTAAATGGTCGGTGGGGCACGTTGAGACCTCGACCCTCAGCCAGAGGAAATGCAAGAGATGGAAGTCCATCTTCATCACAACAGCAGTCTCCTCTACAAGGCCCAGACAGCCCTCCTCTTCCTCCACTTCCTCCATTATTAAACGGCTCCTCCCCTTCACCAAGGACCAGTCCGGCCCAGGCTGCGTCTCCTCCCTCCCGCCCTCAACCGCCTGCCTCCACAGACTATGGCTGGGAGTCCCCTCCTACTGCTGCTCACCAACCAGAGGTACCCAGCACTAACGGCCTGCACACTCCTCCTTCAGGCTCTCCTTGCACTCCTCCAGGAGCGGTATCCCCTGCTGCCTTACGACGAGGTCTGGAGGCAGTAAAAAACAAATCATCATTATCATTACCATCTTCATCTTCATCATCTTCCTTTCAGACACAGGGGGCTTCCCCTGGAGGAGGAAGCAGCAGTGGTGGTGGAGGAGGAGGAGCAGGACCTCCTGGAACCCCTCCTTCATCATCCTCCAGTCCTCCGCAGGCTGCAGGAGCTGATGGACATGCTATCCCACCTATTGCAAGGCGTCTCGGCCATCACCCGCCTCAGAGCCTAAACGTTGGGAAACCTCTGTACCAGTCCCTTAACTGCAAACCCATGCAGATGTATGTGCTGGATGTGTCCCGGGCCAAATCCGCAAGGGTGGTGTCTTGGAGAGTTTATGGAAACGGGACTCCTGCTGCAGTCACAGGGCCACCAGAGACCAGCCTTCACACTGTGGTACAGGGCCGCGGAGAGCTCATCATTTTTGGGGGACTCATGGACAAAAAACAGAATGTGAAGTATTACCCTAAAACCAACGCCTTGTACTTTGTACGCGCCAAAAGGTAATGCAGCTCCAGGCAGAATGGGGGAGACTGATGCTCCACCCTGTGACCACACAAGGGATTTGACACACAAGGCCTTTTTCCTATACAGAGGATTATGGGAAAAGAACATAATCATTGTTAGATGTTCCACTTCAGAAATTCACTATTCTCTCTTCAGCCTACTGCAAGCTTTCGAAAATAAAACACTTTAACTACACTTTGATAAAAATGTTTGATTGAATGAGAATCCTGACTGTGTATGTGTGTGTTTTTGTGTGTGTTTTCGTGAGTGCAGTGGTTAAAAAGAACAGGACAATTCTTTATTGTTCTGCAAAAGGTGATCGACCAAATAAGAACATTTCTGTTTTTGTGTCACCCTCCTCTGAACTTTTGAGAGAGGAAACCATGAAGAACAGGGCCTAGAAACAGGAGCAGTTGAAGACTACCTTGCTTTTTGTATCACTCTTTAAGCCTGCAATGTTTACATTGACGACAGTGTGAGCGTGTGTGTGAGTGTATGTTATGTGTGCACGGTGGTGGTTAAAAGTTGTTGACTTATGTAGGTCAGGGGCCATGGTGGGTGAGGGATGTGGCACTGTACTATAAACATGGTTTGAACAATAAAGGCCTCCATGTCCCCTCTGTCATCCTTGTATGTATGTGTGTGTTTGTTTCACACACTAACTGGGGCTTTTGATCATATCATTCGATCTTCTCCACCAGATAAAGTTATTCAAATTCATGTTTTTTTCACATTTCTTTTTTCACAAATCAACCTAACGACCATGTCTGTAGTCTGTCTGAGAGAGCTGGAGTACCCGGAGGTAACCCAAGCATGCAGGGGGAGAACATGCAAACTCCACACAGAAAGGCCCCGTCTGACAGGTTTCAGGATTCAAACCAGGAACCTTTCTGAAGAAATAGTGCTAACTACTGCACCACTGTGCAAACCCCCTTAAAGATTTAACAAAGACAACTAATTTGACTGTTTTCTTGTCAAAATAACATATTGCATAGTTTAATCTAAAATAGAGCGATCACATCATCTATTATCCATCTTGGGAAATATTCAAAATGATTAATTGAATACAATTTTTTTGCAACAAGGCAAACAAAACCAACAACTTCATTTTCAAACCCAGAGAAGTGAGAGCCCACGATCCTGTAATGATCAAAAACTGCGATTAAGCAGATCTATTCATAGAATTATCTTGGCATATTTATGATGTTCCTAACTTTAATGTCAGGCTGGCTCAGTAATAATAATCTACATAAAAACCTACATAATATTATACAGGCTGCACAGTGGTGGGTTTTCTCTGTTTTTGGCCCAAGGTAAATTTCCCCCTGGTGACATTTAAGTGTATCTGATTACATTTTTCCATTCAGAACTCAATTTTCTCATTATTCTGACAATACATTAATACTATAAATTACTTTTTGGAAGTCATTAATTATCTTTCCCGTATCCATTATCCATCCTACATGAGTCCAATAAGAATTCATTATTAGTAACTAAACTTGTAAAGGTATTTAGCTTGTCATGACCTGACAAATTACAAGAGGAAAAATCAATCAATAGTCTAAATACCAACATTAGTTTTTCATGTTAATGGTAATTTCTCAAATTCATTGTTATTAATATAAAATAGTTAAAAAGTGGTTACATTTAAGGATTTGGTGCCTTATGTATTACAAGTTTGATCATTTTACAAAGTTTCCCCTTCCATAAGAATTCTGTTAAGACTCATTGACAGCTCAGTGGCAACAACTTGACATCATCTTCATTTGCTGAGGAACAAAATCTGTGGTTGGATGGACTTTGGTGTCTCCAAGAAAAAGAATCAAATTTTTCATCTAGATGCACCGAGAGAGTTAGATAAGAGGAAGTTGTGCAGGAGCGCCCTCGTGTGGATTCTCGGCGTACTAAATAAGAAACTGCGTCAGAGACACATAAATCCTCTCACTTTTAAGAAGCATCATTTTCAGAATATAATAACAGATTTTTCTTTTTTGCATTTCTTGATTTTAAACGGATCCACCACATACTACAGAGTCTTTAAAACAATCGTTCCTGTGAGGAAAACATATATGACATGGTGCAAAAATAAAACAGGGGCTATGTTTGTTTGTTTTGCTTCTGAGATTATCCTTACTACAGTACGATGGACGGATTGGCCCTGTTTCACTCCCTGACTCAGTCCGTTTTGATCCTTAACCCTCCTGTCCTGTAGAGACTCCACCCCCTCTTTGACCAGCTATAACCTTTTACCCAGAGAGCTCCTATTGGACAGGAGCAGGGGCCGTTTTGAGCAGAACCTTGCGATTGGTGCTCATTAGGGGATGTGGTGATGTGGCAGACAGGTATGAAACCCATTGGCTGTGCCATGAGACAGGGGGAAGAGACTTGTACAATGAATGTGCTGAGGACACATGTTTACAGTGATGGGAGAGAGGAAGAATGGAGCTGCTCAGGAGGACCACTCAACACTGTGAGTTTTGAATGAAGCAACCAAATTACAGAAGTATTTTATAAGGCCAGTGAGAGAAATTTTGCATGAGGGTTTTTTTTTTGTCTCCTGAACTTGTTCCGTGTTTGTTTATTCAGTTGTAAATATGTTTGAATGAATCTGAATGAAGTTGAGTGGGACTTGTTCATGTCAGGTGATCTGTGTGTGTGTGTGTGTGTTAGATGTTTTTGCACCATATGACGTTTGATTTAGTTTTAAATGCAGCGAGTTTTTTTTCTCTTGCGTCTGCAGGTGTACTGCTGCACATACTGTAACATTTTTGCGAGTGTAGAGTCAGGGAACGTTTTTTTTTTACATTTTTTTTATAAACTCTTATCATGTGAGGAGCTCAAACCTGAAGGTTTCTATTCGGGCATGAGTCCTTTCAGTCTTTTTCCTGATTGACTCTCTGTCCTCAGTGTCCTGTTAGTAGATCAGAGTCTATGTGTACATCTGCACCTTAAAATAAAAGTAAATTGAAACATGTCATGATACTTCTCTTGTAGATGGTGCCTTTCCTGAGCAGACATGCAGTAAAGGAAGCTAACGAAGGCCTCTGACAGACACCAAAAGGGCAAACTGGGCTGCAATAGCTCCTGAGAAACAGATATTAAATTAGTTATCATCACCTAAGCTTGTTTGTTTCTGACTTCAGTACAACACACTATCCCTGTTTCCTAACAAACCCAGAAGATTCATCACAAGGACTTAGAGAAAACACTGTGTAGAACACCTCTCAGGGATGACCAGTGCTCGCTGCTGAAGACTTCACCAGAAGAGTCTGTTTTTGGAGCCCAACCTTCCCACAGGATGGCGTCCACTGTGTCTGCCGTCCCCCGTGGTGTCTTCGGCCCCTCGCCGCCCCCTACGGCTGTCTGGCCTCCTCTGGACTTCGCCCTAGGTGCTGTCGCCTGCTGCGCTGCCTGTGTGTTCACCAACCCTCTGGAGGTTGTGAAGACCCGCTTGCAGCTTCAGGGAGAGCTGCTTTCTCGGGGGTCCTACCAGAGACACTACAGAGGAGTCCTGCAGGCCCTTTGGGTGGTGGGCCGCACAGATGGCCTGCGAGGCCTGCAGAAGGGACTCTCAGTGGGGCTGATGTACCAGGGTGTGATGAACGGAGTGAGGCTGGGCTCCTATTCCTACTGTGAAGCTCTGGGACTCACCTCGTTCCACGGGGGGAGTCTACTGTCAGGGGCAGCAGCTGGGGCTCTGGGTGCATTCATCGCCTCTCCTGCCTACCTGGTAAGTTCAGTTTCCTCAAGTTTCTGTTCTACACATCTCTGTTCTGATTTAAGTAGATGTCATCCTCAAATGGCTGAGATTTTTTTTGTTGTTGTTGCTTGTGACCCCGTATTATAAAGTATTTTCTAATTGCACACTCTCATCACATAACGCATGCATGGGAGTTTGGAGTAGATCATCTGCAGCATGGTTTTTATCAGCTCAGACTGATGAATTGAAAAGTTTTTTAGATGCAAAAATATACAGTCATTAACAAGGAAAAAGGTGAAGTTTAATAAAATAATAATTTGTATTGTAACTTGTAGGGTTTCCAGGCTGTAAACATTGTTTCGTTATAGCTCACCTCAATAGGTTTTAAAGAGACTAGAGATCAGTAGGTGTTACAGGCCATATGTAGGTTAATCCTACATGTGGCCACAAGCCTGCTGTGTTTAACAAAGATTTAGTTTGTTCAAAGAAACTGCAGTTCAAACTACAATTTGTATTGTCATAACTACAGAATGCATCAAGTTAATGCTTAAGTAGTAATATGTCTCTGAAATGTAGAATGAGATGTCAGCCATTGTGTCACTCTTTGTATTTTTGTGTGTGTGTGTGTGTGTGAGCCCTAAAGGTCATACAGTTACAGGACATTTGAATCCACATGTACCATTTAGACCGTTCAGATGAAGTTACACTCAACAGGGCACAGACGTGTTAAGGAAACCAAATAAGTGAATTAGTGGCGATTGACAAGAGCTAAAAGACAAGAAAACAAATGTAGAAAAATGACACCGGCAAACAATCACATACATTATTCAAAAGGTTCCAGCAGGGTGTTGTTTGCTTCTTTAGGTCTGCTGACATATCCAGGATCAGAAATCGGACAATTGTTTACCTTGTGGGGCGGACATTCTCAAACTGTGTGTCAGCTCTTTAAAACAGATCTGCTACTCTCTATGCAGGTCATGAAGGGATCCAGTCCTGACATTTCCAATTAAAGGATGGGGTGTAGAATCTAAAGATCACATTCTATTTAGAATTCATTTTTAAGCTCAACCAAAGCTCACATTAACTGAGTTTATTTAATCAGGATATGGTTTCCTGCACTTATGGTCTTTTTTTAAATTAAAAACATCCCATCATTTTGTGTTAATTCCCTACTGTACCACTGTAGAAACACAAAGAGGAATTTTTGCGCTAAAACACGATGAAAATGGATCATGCTTACTTTATTTAATTAAGCTCCAGTACAGAAAACAAATTCAAAGGCAGCATAAACACAGGGACACATGAAATCATGTGCGGTATTTCTGAAAGATAGACTTGAAATCTATGATCTAATAACAATGAGGATTTAAAAGAACTGACTCCATTCTGAAGTCTGTCGCGATTTTAATGGTGTGGAGAAAATGAAGAAAGCACATTGAGAAGCCTACATGAAAACTGGACATTTAAAGCCATCAGCACTTGGCCTGAACACAAACAGTGACATGAAAACACAGCAGCTCAGTTTCAAAGGAGGCTAAAGTTTCCTCCGTCTGTTTTTATCGAGCAGGAAGGCGTGTGAGTCAAAGTTACATTACATGGGTGTGTACAGCAGAAACAGGTTTATGTGAGTTCACGCCTAATTAATTACATCTTATATAAAAGAGTACATGATAAACAATATGATCATACACTGATTAACCCTATCCTGTCCAGATGGATTAGTGATACATTGTTTTCAAAAGATGAATGTGCATGTCATAAAGTTTATTATGTGTTTTGATATTAACACCAGTCATATTTCACTGTCTCTTATTTTACTACACTGTATATGACTGACCTCTGAGTGTCCTCTCTAATGCACCACAGGAGGAGTCATGTTGTTTATTCCTTTTAGCTGTCAGTCAATATGTGTCAAATCATCTGATCTCTTGCCTCTCATGGAAAGACAATATTGTTTGACATACTTGTGTAGATCTACAGTAGGTCACTAAATGTACCCTGCACGTTGCTCACACCTCCACTCTGCTGCCTGAAATATATACTGTGTGTCCTGTGGCTCCTCGCTTTGTGCCTCTGGCAGAGAGTGAAGGTTGGAAAAGGTTTATTTATTGACGCCTCAAGAGAGGCATCTGGATTGTGTGTATGCGATGTATTATGCAACTGTTACATCAACTGGGCCTTACCCAGTTCAAATGAATCACATAGGAAATTAGTCAAAGAAGTTCCCGACAGAGTATGTGTCATGTGACTTATGTGATTTGTGACCCATATACGAGTGTCAATCCTGATTTTTTTTGGTGTAAGATACATTTGTGTTCCATGTTTTGTTCATAGGTGAAGACCCATCTGCAGGCTCAGAGTGTGGAAGCCATAGCTGTAGGCCACCAGCATAACCATCTGGTAAGATGATTCAAATAAGACACATGAATACATTAATCTGTTTTATTTCATGTATGTATTCAGATGATTCACTGAAAGAATACCACAGTGTAAACATTCAATAGAAAGGATATGTGTTCATTCAAAATGTAAGTACTGGCAGAGAAATTTACATTAAGGATTCAAATTTAAAGACCTGTTTCTAAAAGGTGAACCCTACAAAGTGTTATGTTTGTTAATATTATTGATACATTAAGTATAAGCAGAATGGTAATGGTAAGGATGTGAGCCCTACCTACTTATTACACTCTCTGGCAGTTTAATATTGATGATGTGACATCATATTATCGATAGCTATCATATACTTTATATTGAAAATCTTCTCCTGTAGTCCATCCACATTGGTATTATCACATATGCTGACCTCTAAACCAAATGTCAGCTCAGTGTAAATGACCCTAAAGGTATGAAAAGGTATAGAAAGTCATTGCTTAAGCTGGGGCGGCTACACTCAGGACTTTAAGTGTGTGTATTTACTGTGCTTGATTGAAAGCTGCCTCACCTTTCTTTGGCTTTTCTTAAACCTGTAAAGCAGAACATCCTATTGTTCTTATAATTAACGTACACAGTCACGTCATTCACAGCATAGCTTCACCCAACCTTCATCTGACAACAGGTCACAGGTATGAAAAACACCTGTTTGTGCAGTGTCTTTAATTTGCAAACAGAAACAATAATGTAAAAGTACAAATCAATAAATGACTTTCTCTCAAATGCAATGAAAAAGTGGAAATAATTAAAATACTGAGCAGTACAACTTTAACATAGTAAACTCAAATAAATGTACCTGGTGAGAATTCACTACTGATGGAAACTGTGTTTAAATATTAAATTGATTTAGTTATATTACTTCTCAAATTGTAGAGATTTACAATAAAAAAAAATGGAGAATTACTGAGTATATACAAGTCAATACACATTGATACACACCACCTAAATGTCTATAAACAGGCCACTTTGTTATGGTTTCACTCAAAGTTGTATGCATGAATCAGGCTTTTACCTATAAATTAATTCTTTAAAAGAGGAAACACATCACTGTTAATGTCTACTTCTACATGATAAACGTCCACAGTGTCACTAGGTACTATTATCTAATACAGTGGTTCTCAAACTATGGTACGAGTACCACCGGTGGTACATGGGCTCCCTGTGGTGGTACGCAAAGAAATCTCACAGACATAAACAACAACAGGAGTACGCCTCATGTTTTGAAAAGTTCCACTCGATATTCCGTTATAGTTCAGTACTGAATCAACAGCAAGCAGCTGTAGGCCTGCATTAACAGAATATCTGTTAATGTAGGCCTACGTTAACAGATATTCTGTTAATGTAGGCCTACGTTAACATAATATCTGTTAATTAACAGAATATCTGTTAATGTAGGCCTACATTAACAGATATTCTGTTATTTGTTGGAGTTCCGCACACAATCGGCAGCAAGCAGCTGTACATTAACATTTTTAAAACGGAGCCAGGAGAAGCTTCAGTTTTGATGCATGTACGGACAGTGGACCTTATCGCTCCCGCTCCCTCTATCTCTCTCTCTCTGTAGCTCTGAAGCTGATGTGATTCTGCTGTTTTAACACTCTGTAGGAGTCGAGAGGGATTTTTTAAAAAAAAAGGCAGTTTTGCTATGTTGAACGCAGAGACTTATAATAAAGCGCCGCTGTTTGCACCAAGCCTGCGGAGGGCTCCCCTGCACTCTCTCAGGCACGCAGCAATTTTATGAATAAATGGAAAATTAAATGAGAACAGGTCGGAAATATACGTGGGCCCAGGTATCTTGTTTGTGTGGGAAACACTGGAGACTAAATATTTCCAAACAGGTTGTTGGTATAAAGTTGTCATTTTTATTGTTCTGCACTTTTGTGTGTGCAAGTTCTAGCGCTAGCCCTTAGTAGGCCTACAGTGTGGCTGCCAGCAGTCAATAATAAATAATATTCTTTTTATGAATTAATTTGCCTCTTGCCTGAAATGTGTGTTGAAATAGGCCTACAGTGTATTTCAACGTCTACCATAATGGTATTTTCGGGGGTGGTACGCAGTCTAAAACGTTTGAGAACCACTGATCTAATATGTCCGACACCAATGCCATTGTCTTCTTCTTTTTCAGGGGGCGTCTCATGCCTTTGCTACCATCTATAGAAGAGAAGGAGTGATTGGCCTTTGGAGGGGTGTGAACGGGGCCGTGCCTCGAGTCATGGTGGGATCAGCTGCTCAACTGGCAACCTTCACCTCGGCAAAGAACTGGGTGGCACATTCCCAGGTAGACGTGCTAAACAGCTGACATTTCTTTTACAGCACATGTATGAAAACAATTTAAGCAATGTGGTCGAGCCTCAGTTCATGATCTGTTTCTGTCTATCCTATCAGTGGTTTAGTCCGAACAGCTGGCTCACAGCGTTGTTAGCTGCCATGGTTAGTGGGGTTGCAGTGGCAATCACAATGACACCATTTGATGTTATAAGTACACGTCTTTACAACCAGCCAGTAGATGAGTCTCATAGGGTGAGTCTAAATATCCTCTAAAATGTGCTCTTGCACTGAGTAATGCCACAAAAGACTCTTGCAGGATGAGGTATTTTAGCTTCATGTTTTTCTGCTTACTTTTCAGGGGCGTCTGTATCATGGATTTTCCGACTGTATGCTGAAGGTGTGCCAAGCTGAGGGCCTGCTGGGGTTATATAAAGGCATGGGCCCGGTCTTCCTGCGCTTGGCCCCACACACCGTCCTTAGCATGCTGTTCTGGGACATAATGAGACAACAGACAGTGAAGGACAACCAGAGCCAGTGAAGGAGCTGAACTACCCTAAACCACTGGTGTATGACTGGCTGGACTGGACTCAGAGATATTGAAGTGGTCCATCAATTAATGAAACACTGAATTGAAAGCAAAAGTTGCATTTGGGTTAATGCTCATATTTGCTTAGACCTAATAGAGTTGTAAGCTTAGCAATAGGACTGGAAACAAGGAAGTTGTTATCTTGACCTCCAAAAGGTTAAATCTTATGTGTTAAAAAGGTTCATTCATGTTTTTTTTTTTAAATGACCGAGACTGTTTTTTGGCTATAATGCTAACATCCTGGAGTCTCAGCTGGTTGCTTATTGTGGTAGTCTACTCAATAGGAAATGGCAAATTGTCATTTTGTACAGATTAAACAAGATATGGCACGCAACACTGGGAAGTCCTTGAAGTGGAATTTGATACAACAGAATCAGGCTAGGTACTTTTTGATGTTTGCAGTCTTTATGTTAGGCTGGCAGCTGCTGGCTCTAGCTTCATATTTACTTTACAAAAACAAGGGTGGTATTTACTGTCTTCTCTGCCAATCAAGTGGATCAGCTTATTTCTGTCTGAAGAGGGCCAGACTGATGAGCGTTGAAGTGCTTGAGGAAGATCAACACTTGCTGCAGAGACTACAAACATTTTCAGGGGTTCCTATGGAGTACTCAAACATTTGAAGTTGTTAATAAGCTATCTGATATTGCCTTAGTACCTCAAACATACAAGCCACGTCTCAGAAGGTCTCCTCACAGTAGAGCTGATATGAGAGACTGGCTTGCTTATCAATGGACTGCAGATAATCTGAAAGAATCATCTCTGTATATCATGCTGGGTCTGTTTGTCTGCTGATATTTGATCATTTTAAGTTAAATGCATTATTCTACTTGCCTTATCTGCTAGGTGTAAAACTAAGACTTCTGATAAAAATGCCTTTAATAACTAACACATAAACTACTGGTACCTTAAGCACAGAACACGATTTAATGTGATGTTTTTATGTACAGCACTTGAACAGATCGAGCCTTTGAACAGCACTAAATGAGAATATGAAAGACATTTTTGTATGACCTGTAAATAAATGTGTTTTTGAATTGTATTAGATTGAAGTGCTGCATCTTTTTTTGAAGATCTTTTGAAGGGCTTTTTGCTTTTATTAAGATATATCATTGGATAAAGTAGGAAAATCGGGAGAGAAGGCGCAGGTTGGACTGCCCACTTGAAGGACTACAGCCCCGGCACATGGGGCGAAACCCAACCACTTGGCCATCTGCGCCCCATTTGCTGCATCTTTGAAATACCTGATATCTAAGAACCACTGTTAGCAAAGTGGGACTCGTGATACGTTCTGATTGCTCCCCTCAGTGTAATCATCTGTCTGAGTGTACTTTCAATCGCTTTCATCAGGAAATGATTGAGCAGGCAAACTCACTCAAATCACCTCTGACCTTTGAAACTTAAACATGAAGGACACTCAGACCTGATCAGGAGAAATAAAGTCAAAGAAGAGGTTTGGCTCGCAGGGATTCAGCACTTGTAGTTTTTAATCATGTTCTTGGACCATTAGTGGTATGAGCAAGTGTTAGTTGCCTTTTTTTGTGTTCCCTTCTTGAAAAAAGAACAACATAAAAATGTTTCTCCTATTACCTTGGATCCTGGGAACGTCTGAATGGACACCTTTTTATTCAAACCCAATGGATAGCCTTTTTCAAGGTGAGTTTAATATTGTCTGTACTTCTGTGTCAAGTTTCTTTACTGACTTTTTATACTCATTCACTTGTGTTTGTACTTTTAACAAAGGACTTGTTGGTGCGTGTGCAATATCAATGGTCTGCAATTTGATGAGAGTTTACTACTTTGTTCAAACATGCAGGTGAGTATCATACATCATAAGTTAAGAAGAAATATAGAGATTCCCATTGCAGCAGTATTTGTTATCTCCATTTCTTATCTAACAGTGATTCTGAAACTGAGAGCACACAAAGCTCACCCTCACCTGGTAATAATCTGAGCTGGGACTGGAGATCAGCTCTCCAGTTCTGGTCTCTGACAGTCCTCCTGCCCCTGGTGGGCTCAAGGGTCTCCTCCCTGATGGTTCTGGAGTTTTCTCTCAGAACTGTCTCAGCTTGGGCATCAGCAGGACGGGTGAGCTCTTCAAATACAGTAAAAGCTAAAAACACACTGATTGAGGATTGTTTTACATCCACATTTCCTATTATTCTTAATTTCTATCAAATCATCTCACCCACCCTTCTGAATCCATCTGAACTCAGGATGCTAATGTCAGAGACCTGGACATGCTCCTGATCCAGAGTCAGTTCTCCCTGGGCTGTGGCCTCTCCTGCACTATGGCCTTTCTCCATCAGGGGGCCCCACACAGCTCTCTCAGCTTGTTCCTGGCAGCTGCTCTCAGTTGGGCACTGGCAGGTGTCAGCCACAGTCTGTGGCTTCATGTGGCCAGACTGTTCCCTCTACACAGCACAGAGCGGTACTGTTGGAAATGCATCAGCCTGCTGACCTCTGGACACACCATCCTTACTACACTGCAAAGAGTGGTCATTTTGTTCTTCGCTCTGGCCACTGTGGCCTCCACCGCTACGGTTTACGACCACTTCCTGTCCCAGAAGGATGCTCTGAAGTTCTGGACTCCACTGACACTCTGCTACACCATGTTGTTGGTCTATATTCAAGGTGAGGGTTGAAGTGCTGCATTTTAAAAACCTTTTTGTAGAAAGAAACAGTTTTAGATTAGATCAGATAAATGTATTAAAGCACAGAATGAAAGTTGGTTTGTTTACACCTACAAAGGGAAAAATGGCAAAAGGGATGCGAGCCATTCAAGTCAAATTAATTAACACATATTTTAATAGGACTTTAGTGTAGCTCAGGATCACCTCACCACTGATTAAAACAAATATTAAAATTTTCCTACCCCTACCTTAACAGAGGAACAATGAAATAGAAAATGAAACAAGGCCCCCTTTTATAATTATAATACACTAACAACACATTAATTAAAGTAGGTTTGAAATGATCAATCCAAAACAATTCCCGCGTCTCAGGAAAAAAGCAGGTATCATGTCATTCAACAGTTACTTTTTTTACCTTGTCATTTTTTTGTACTGTTGCATAGAGGATCAGAATCGTAACGCTGGTTCAGAGTCCGTGCTGCGCACTGTAGTGATGCGGCTGGGAGCCTTACTGGTGCTTATGCTGACTGTGGGAGACTGGACCGATGTCCTTCAGATCCCCATCACTTTCCTGGGTGAAGCTGCCTGTTTGCTGCCCTCACAGGACCTGCTGCAAGCTGTGTTGAAGGTCTGTTTTAATCCTTTCTTCACATTTGATTCATAAACTCATTTATTATTTCTGTTTGTGTTTTCATCAGATAACCAGTGCTTTAAAATCATGTGAAGAAATGTTTAAAAAAAAGTGACGATTGACTGTGGTTCATTTTTAGGAAGAAGAAGACACACAAGTGAGCAAATACAAACCTAGCTCCAGTCACAAAACAAGAGAAAGCACAAGGAAATCATCATCGGATGAAAGATGATGGTGTACCTGAAATCTACCTCAATCTCAAGAAGTGTGAAGAAGAAGAAGAGTTATACTGGACATTGATACATCAAAATTGTGTGTTATTGTGTCCATGGTGTTGTTCTCCTGGTGAAATAAATTGCTGGAATATTCCTCTTTGTTATCAGTTCTTATTGTTGTTGCCTTTTATGTAAAACAGAAGGAGGTTATTCTGTAGCAGCGGTTGTTTTCCTTTTTAAGATCGTAAGATGATTTATAAATAATGAATGTAAGTTAGCGGGCTCAGATCAGGAGGGTGTGTAGATGTTGGATACCACATTTACACTGATGGCCTCCTGTGGGTCACCATATGTCAACAATTATAGGACACTCCACCAAATGTACACAAGGATCAGTTTACTCACTATTCACAGCACTGCTGAGCCTGTGAAAACAGTTGTATAAAGTATCATATATACTTTTGAATTATGTTATAACTTTGTAACTCTAGAGTTGGCTTTAGAAAGGCATGAGGGTCTAATAATGTTATGCATCCTGTGCATTATGGGAACATAAGATCAGGGTTTCAGGAGCGTGAGCCTCTCTAAAGAGCCACTGTTCATTCACTTTTTTTTCATTCTGTTTTTGGTCTGTTGCTCACAATTTCCCCAACCAGTGTTACTTTACTCATTTTGAGTATGGCTTTTCCCATCAAAGCAATATTTGGCTAAATTTACAATATTTACCCAATCTTTCTATTTTTTTAAAAAAAACCTTGAAACTAAGTTAATGCTTTACTTTTGAGCATGTCATTTACTTTTGTTTCTCCTATCTTCCTGCTTTTCTTCATATGTGTCCTATTGTGATTCTTCATTGTTTCTCTTGTTGTTTCTTCCTGTTCCTTTTCCGTTATTTCCCTCCATTCTCCTTCTTTTGCTGCCCTGCTTATACCCAATAGGATAGCTTATCTTTTGATTTGGGTCAAACTTCCTGTTTGATGTTGGTTTAGTAAAACACAAAGTCATGCTGTAAAAGGAGAAAGGGGGAAAGAGGTTCAGGGAGTTTAATGAGGAGTTTGGCTGTTTTTTGTAAGGGGGTGGAGCTTGGAGGTCTGGGGATTGTGTCATCATTAGGCATGCTCCCTCTTGCAGCTGTGACATCACTGCAGCATTCCTTTCCTCAGAGCTGGAACAACAGAGACCCCAATCTCTCTCCTCATCTCTGTCTCCTGTTCCCCCTCTCTCACACATTCCTGACTCACTTTTCCACAGTACTCCACACTGATCAGGGAAGTTTTTATTCTTTTCTTATTGTTGTTTCCATTCTCTCTTTTTGGCTCTTTGGAGGGGAGTAGACCTCATAAGTTTTGGCTGCAGAAACCAACCAAAACATTTGCTGATCGGCAGACCTGATAGTGCTTAGAGCAGCAAACACAACAAAGCAGCTTTTTCATAGCTCAGGCATCACTTATCCCCCCTCCTCCTCTTCCAATTACCCAATATCTCCTCTTGCACAATGCCCGGATTCTTTGCACTGTAACACAGCTGCTTTCTTTGCTGTTACTTTATTAGATTCAGTTTGAAGTCCATCATATATTATCAGACTCTGTGTGGCACAACTGGAAGAAATGCCATGTGGCACTGATAATGAGTCAAGGCCAAAGTGATAAAGTGTAGGGGGGAAGGGAAGAAGGCACGAGGGAAAAGAGAAAAGGAGGCAGAGTAAATGAGGGATGAAGAGAAAATAAAGCTGACAGAACAATAAAAGAGAGCTGCACAGGACAGAGAAGAGATAAAGAGTTACAGGAAAAGGCAGGCACTGTCACATCCTGCTGACATGTAAAAACATGTTTTTTGCCCCTGCTTGTGGTCAAAAAACCTTATGAGACTTACTGATACGGTCAATAACATTTGAACAAAGTCCAACCGCATGCTTTTCGGTTGGAATGCAATTTCAAAGTATCTTTAGTACATGTATCTGTACACATGCCTACATGGGTGTGTGTGTTTGCCTGCCAGGTTTACATAGTAAATGAATGTGTCATGTTTTAACTCCTCTTTGCTCAAGATTAAATGTTCACCTTTTACGGTTGGGAGGGAGGTTGTATTGTCATTCAGCCAGAGAAGGAGGAGGGGTCGACGGACGAGCGAGCTGGGGAGAGAGGGAGGGAGGTACAGAGGGATAAGGAGTGGCTTTCTGCTGATAGTCTCCCTCTCTGCCGGAGTAAAACTTCTCTGTGTGGCAGCTCACAGGAGGGAAACAAACCAGACGTTTTGGAGATACAGAACAGGGAAGGAGAGAGAAGAAAAGTTTCTCACAGGTATGTAATGGCAGCTCACAGACAGAGGGAGCGAGTTTAAAGGAAACACATTATTCAGAAATGTGATGTGATTGTACTTCTGAAACTTATCATTATGGGCAATGAAAGCTGTTAGTGTTTGAATGTACCTTTCTATAGAGAGAGTAAACTTCTACTAAGTTGACTTTAAAGGACGTATGCTCTTAGATAAAATATTAATGATATCAAAGGAATGAAATGTTGTTTACTTCTTATCACTGAAAAAGATCCAAAAGTAAGTCTGGTGTAAATGATGTTTCTCTTTTTCATCTTTTTCCTTTGAAACAGGACAAAAAACATTTAGTCTGGGTAGCAGTCCTGTGTCGTTTTAATCGTTCTGTCCTCCTGTCAGGTTGTAGGTGGTGTAATACAGTCATGGCATCAGCAGCTCCACCAAAAAGGATGGTGTCCTCTGTCTTCATCACTCTAGCTTCTCCTCATCGAGCCACTCTGACACAACAGAAGCCCGCCCTCCAGGCTCACAGTGCACCTGCCAGAGAGAAGCAGCACACGGCTATACGAGTCAGCCCGAGTGACAGCATCCCCAAAGTCAGACATAAGAAAGACTCACAGTCTGAGACTCACAGCAGAGTAGACAGCAGAGGCCAGACTCATACCGAGGCCCCGACCAGAGTCACAGACCCTCAGAGCCCATCACCTGCCCAACATGGACCAAACAGAAGGAAGCTGCAACAAGATGACAAATCTGCTTCAGGTATTCATGATAAAATCAGTTTATGTTAGATTCAAGGCCGATAGATATTTAGATTTCCTGATATTTATTTCAGAAGTTGATCAAACATGCCATTACCAGATATCTGGGACTTGTCTTTCAACAACTTCGTTTTAGAAGGCTGCTTTTGATTCACTTGTTAAGGTGGGGAAGTTATTCCCTGGAAACAAATGAAATTTGCTTTCCTGACATTTACAGTCATATCTTATTTCATTTACAGAGGGTCTTGATCAATTACAGACATGGAAGATTCTATTGGTGTTTTACTGTAAGGTTGACATTTGTGACTGCAGTTGGAGGTGTGAGATATGTGAAGAATTATATTGTTTGAGTCAGTGTTGGTTGCTGCTGAACACTAGCATTTGAAAATGAAAGAAAAGTCTGGGAATGTGTAGTAAATGAAAAAGGCAAACCAGACCTCTGCAGCTGTCTTCTTATTTGAAGATAGCCAATGGAGGTTACATGAACCATGTTAGCAAATTAGACAATTGTTTATTTTTGGGTAATGTAGTTTTAGAAAGGATTGGAGTAAAATATATCATGTATCTGAATACTGCAAATGTTTATATATATATATATAAAGTTATCCATTGGGAGATGGAGTGTTACAGAGGTGCAATGCTAACTTGCTGAAATTCAGAAAATCTCTCTCTCTCTCCTAACCCTAGCTGGATTTAGAAAGTAATGTATCAGGCTGGAAACCTAAAGGATTCTCTGCAGGGACAGGCAGAAACGCTGTCACTTTAGTGTCTCATATATGAGGAGCAAAAGTTGTGCTTAAAAACACAACAGCACAAACTTTAATTTCTTATCTTATTCAATGTATGAATTGTTTGTAAAAAAAAAAAAAAAAAGATGTATATAGAAACTAAAAGTGAAACCATCCTGCCATACAGATCTCATCCCTCTTCCTCGTTCAGCTGCTGAGCCTTCATCTTTGGGCACATCCCTCTCTGAAGAGTCAGCTTTTCCACCACCTCTTCCTACTCAGACACCTCCCTCCCAGCTTCAGACCCCACGACAGCAGTCCCCTAAAAACAAAGCGGTATGAACTCTTCTCTTACAATGTTAATTAAAACCTGACACATTTGCATAACCAACTTCTTCTTGTTAACAGCAAACATTTACTGTGTTCAATACTCAATCTAAGAATTCCTCAAAGATATTTTCCTTCAGTAGACCTGGCATTGTTTCCCACAATGATGGATTACTACTTTCCACAGCTTTTACAGATCCTGGATATGTTGTGGCCTGGTTGTACAGAATAATCTGCAAAACACATTATGAAGGAACAGTTGTCCTTTAGATATTGGAAAATGATCAAACCTGTTCACTTTTTCCATATGAAATGGAACACTTTTGTTGATGTCTGTTGATGTCATCTCATCTCATCTCTGTAGAAACAACCATAGTGCAAAGCATAGAGAGGTCTGTGTTACAACAAGAAGTTTGACAAAATGCTGACTATTACTTGTAATATTCTTTACTCTTACTTGTAGAAATTTAGAGATGGAATTTATTTAGACTAAAGGAAGCTCACATTTTTATATGTGGAGATTAATTTTAGGCTTGGAGTAGTCCTGCAGCTCCTACCAGTTTTGAAATTTTGTTACAGAGTAAAAGGCGATGTCATGATTCAGGATCAACTCAAGCAAATACTTAAACAGAACAGGCCTTGAAGAGAAGATCGAGGCACAGTTCGGGGAACGCGATGCAAGGCAGATGTGACAGGGAGTACAGGATGTTACAAATTGCAAGGGCAATAACATCACAAGTTCCATCATGACACCTTGCTGGCGGTGGAGCTTAATTGCTTCTTCACCTATAGTGTAAGATGAAAACACCAATCTCAAAGACAACTACACCATCTGATACAGACTCTCAGACACATTCTATGCAGGAACACAAGGTGAGACAGGTGCTCAGAACAGTGAACCCAGGAATGCAGGTGGCCCCAACGGTGTAACTGAGAAGTTAGTCCAGGCGTGTACCTGGCCTCAAGTCAGCCTGCTTATGGCAGGCTGACTTGCAAAGAAGCCGGTGGTGGACGGTCTTAATGAAAACAGACCTTCAGCACTTACCCCTATTGTGATGTAATGTTTTGAAAGAATGGTACCAAGGAAGATCAGAGCTAGCCTGCCTCCCTCCTTTGACCTGCATCAGTTTGCATATACAGGTCAAACCGGTCGACGGAGGATGCTATCACTATAGCTCTCCACAAAACACTCAAACACCTGGAACACAGAGGGAGCTACGTACCAATGGTCTTTATAGATATGATCAATCATTCCTGACATTCTTATCAGCAAACTGTCTTACCTGGGACACCACACACAAACACACACACAAACACACACACACCTGCACTTAGATTATAGACTCAAATTTTAAGATAACACCACTGTGGTCGAGCTTATTTCAGGAGGAGGTGAGTCTGCCTATATAACATCCAGGGGCTGTTGACATGGTGTTCAAAAAACCACCTGCCGCTGAACACTCAATAAAAAAAAAACCTCACCATAGACTTAAGGAAGTGCAGAGCAGACTTGGTGGACAAAGTTCACATCTACTTAGGAACCCACATATCAGACATCTATCCTGGTCCACCAACACCATGGCTGTGGTCAAAAAGCCACAGCAGCACTGCACTTCAAATGTCCTCATGAGAAACAACCTCAGTTAAAAGCTGCTTGTGACCTTTAACTGCTTCAATATAGAGGGTGTGCTGACATATACAGCCTTACTGAGTGGTATGCAGGCTGCTCATCAGCTGATTTAAAAAAAAAAACTTTACAGAAGGTCATTGACACAGCACAAAAAATCATCGGCTGCCCCCTTCCCTCACTTCAAGACATTGCAAATACCTACTTACTCTCCAGAGCTACAAAGATTAAAGATTTCCCTCACCCTGGATACCACCTGTTTGATCCCCTGCCCTGAGGCATGCACTAGGTCACTAGAACACGGACTACCAGGCCTTTGAACAGTTTATACCACGAGGACATTCACATACAAAATAAACAGCTGTACTACTGGCACTTCACCTTGTAATTTTATCTCAATGAACAGTGGTTATTTTTTAACATGAATACATGTTATGTTATGTTATGTGCTTGTCTGTGAAAATGTTTCAAATATCTGCATGCAAGTGTGACCTTTTAACTCAGATGCCCCAACCAAGAGTGTCACTCGTAATCTCTTATTCTGTGAAATGACAATAAAGGTGCTCAATTCCATTCAGAAAAAAAGTTATTACACTTTTTGAAAAACTTAACAGCAGCATTTTTTTTTTACTAAAAGTAGAAGGATATTTGTATCTATAGCTGAATTCTTCAAAAGCAACAAAAGTAGAATTGTCTTAAAGCCTTACTTTGAAATAGAATTTGAATGCTTTAAAAAGTTTATTGTTGTGAAAATCATAAAATAGTGTACTTCGTTCTTGATTCTGTTGGGTAACTCTCACGTTTCAGCATGTAAACAACTACCCTTTCCCTCCTTTTGATTTAAGTTTGACATGAACATGTTTCTTTATATTTTAGGTAGAAACAATCACACCATCTATTGGATTGAAACAAGATGATCGGTCCGAGGAGATCCCTAAAACTGGCCAAAACACAAGCAGCCAGAGTAAAGGTAACATTATCTGTATATGCAAATTCACCATTACAACCTTCACTTCCCCTGGACCCACATTATTAAAACCTGGTTTGTCATTTGATGTTTGTGTATTGCAGAGGTGTGTGGCTTCTGTCGGAAACCTGTGGCTCTTTCTGAACCCGCAATTGAAGCTTTAAACAGAACGTACCATGAGGACTGCTTCCAGTGTAGATCCTGTCACAGTCCTCTGGCAGGCAAACATTACTACAACAAAGCTGGAATCCCACTCTGTGAAGACTGCTACCAGGTAGAGTCAATCCATCCTCAAATACTGAATCTCAGAGCTGTCAAGAACAATGCCAATACTGTGTTTCTGCATGCTAATTAACTGACATCATACATGCTTTACATTTCTTCTGTCTTTCCATTTTTGTTATTACAGCATAAATCTTGAAATCTAAACATCAAAGTTAACATTGTGAAATCTCATTGTAGTGTCTATGTTTTGTTGTTTCAATATTAACATGAGTTTGACTGAAATGAAGTCCAAACTAAATTTTAATTAATGATGTTCAATGTGGTATTTAATTCTACACATATACAGGTCAATGACACTTTTTCTTTAGAAAGTTAATATAAGCTTAGGGCTGCTTGGAAAGATGAAAAACATAAAAAATGGAAAGCAAGTAAAGGAAATGGAAAGCAATATATGAGATGTTTGATGTATATGGGTTAAACAAAATAACTAAAGCAGTCTTTATTCTATTTTGTGTTCTAGTCGTCTGTTTTCTGTAAAACTCTAACATGATTTGTATGGGCTACTTTGAAATTGTATACACTTGCGAAAAATAAAAAAGATAAATATGTAAAAAAAAGAAATTTGAACTTGAATGACCCTGTATTCTTGTCTCTTAGGCCAGTCTGGAGCTCTGCTGGGCCTGTGGGGAGTCAATCACAGACCATGTGATCCGAGCACTAGAGAGAGCGTACCATCCCTCCTGCTTCACCTGTGCAACTTGTAAACAGAAAATAGGAGAGCAACCTTTTGCTCAAGGAGAAGTTGGAGAAGTGTATTGTCTCCCAGACTATTACAGGTAAATCCATCACATAATCCATCAAATAAATCTTTTGTGAAATGTGAGTCAGAAAAATAATTTTATTTTTCTATATATAAAGACTATAAAGTAAGTGTCGGTTTACCTTAAAGCTTTGAAAGGTGCAATACAAAAAGAGTTGCCTTGTCTAATATTGTCTTTCCACTGATATGTTGTCCATAAAGGAAGTATGCTCCAAAGTGTAACGCCTGCAATCAGCTAATCATCCCAAAAGAAGATGGCACTGACAGCTATAATGTTGAGTGTCTGGGACACGCCTATCATGAGAAATGCTACAGATGTGAGGTAGGCATTAAGCGAGCAAACAGCTTAACCAACACAATGACATGTATGCAAACACTCTGACTTAATATTCATACTCACAATAATAAGTCTTTAATTCTGTATGCAGGTCTGTGTCATCCAGCTCTCTACTGAACCCAATGAGCACGGCTGCTATCCTCTAGAGGGGAAGATGCTCTGTAAAACGTGCCATCTGAACATGGTCTCAGGCCAGCACTAACGCAGACCCGCCATAAACTGCAACTAGGGGGGAAGTGCCATGAAAAGGACGGGAGACTGTGCATGTGCTCTGGAAAACAAACATTACACATCTTCTTTTGTGGAACAATAATGAAATATGCCTCTTTTTTTACACTATGTCATACTTTTTTAAGATCTTCCAATTTGACCTTTATACTTGATAATTTTGCACTCCAGTCTACAAAATATAGCCTAGCAGATTTATTTATGTAACATGAATGTACATAGAGCATTATTTGTTTTATCTTTTTACATCTCAATCAATATACTGTTTCTCAATTTCTTTTAAAAATTCATTTAAAAAAAAGTTACCAAAAATACATTCAAATACATTATCTCTCGACAGGCTCCAGCTAGAACCCTCAGACTATGACCAAGTATAAAGATGTGGCAAAAACCAATACTTAAATCACAATGGTGTAACATGTAAAACCACAATCGAGTCATTCTTTCCTTTAAACTGCACAGACTTAATTAAAGTACGTCGCATGAATTCTGTGGATTGATGGACTGAATGTCATCATTCCTTAGGATTGTTCTATTCACTTACTCTGGTTAAGCAGACAAGAACAACCTTTAGACAACCAATCCAACTCAGCAACAAAATTGCAAAATAAATATGCTGCTCTTTTCTTACTAAGCCCCAGGAGCCTTTAAAGCAGAACAATGGTTTTTAAATATTCAAGTTCAAAATCTTCGTAGCTAAATTTGTAATGGTTGTATAGTGCAACAGAGGAAATGGAAATAAAACCTGAAAGTAATTAGGAATGACCAAAACAAATAGGTACTTTTGATGTGACTGTCATGACAACGGACCAAAGGTGCTCACTATTTTTAGCTCTTTAAAATAAAACAAATTCACATTGATTTGCCATTTCAACATTAAAGTCTAATTCAGATCACACCCAACATATTTTTTTTTATTCTAGAACTAAGGATTACATGTCTGTGGAACTATCTGTGTATCGGAAACATTTATTACTTTTTTTCTTTTTCTTCTTTTTTAATTTTTTATTTCTTTGATTGAACAAGGTTTGTACTTTTATGGTGTGTATTGCCTTTATTTTCATCTCGACTTTAAATGAAGACTGTTTAATTTGGGAAGAAGCAAAAAAGTTGAATTCATCTAAAATAAAAAATGACCTTGAAAGTTTACCATTAACCCTTTTGGATTTTTTCTGCCACCTGCAGCCTTACTTGATCCAGTAAGTCCACTGGCATTTGGTGACTTATGTTAACCACTGTCGCCTGTCTTGTCAATGTGTGTGTGTGTGTGTGTGTGTGTGTGTGTGTGTGGGGGGGGGGGTGTTAGTGTGTAGCATTTTGACATCTTCAGCAAGCCTACCAGACATAGCTTGAATATGTAAATTTTGACGATTAAAGTCGATTATGTCTTAAAAATATACCAGTGATCAACTATTATTAAGGACATATTTCTGGTTTTCATGATTTCATGGCAGATTTTGTCACGTTTTCCAATTAATCGATATGTAAAAAATGACCTGAGGGCCACTTTGAGGGTTGATGGCCTGCCCACCCCTGTTATAGGCTATTGTTTAAACAAATAATGAACACATTTTAAAATGGTAAAGAAGAAATACGTAGTAGCAGTTTTAAAATGTCATTTGTCACTAGTTTGCTTACGAAGACTAAAGCAACTTGTTTGAACGAGTCAGCATTTTTCCTTCACAGATATAACTTAAAACACAATGAACTAGTCTACTTCAACAGTGGGACTTGCACACCTCCAAAACACCATCACTGTAGCAGGAGGTCAAACTTTCGGGTTACAATTTTATGCTGTTCAAAAAATCACGTGTTCATCCCATCCGAGCACGCGCGGTAAACCGAACCCGCCGAGGCCGCGCAGCTCGCGCCCAAAACAACCAAGAGCGAGGCTCCCGCGCGTTCACGTGCACGGACCGAGGACGCAGCAGCTAAAAGCTAAACGGGCATCGAGCTACCAAGGCCCCGGTTATCCCCGGAACACACCGTCGTTCATTTTGTTGAAGCGGATCTCCGACCGGCAGGGATTAGAAACGCGCGAGATCATATGTGTGTTAAGGGGGGAAGAAAGGTGCAATATGGTTCGGGAAACCAGACACCTTTGGGTGGGAAATTTACCCGAACACGTTCGAGAGGAGAAGATTGTGGAGCATTTTAAAAGGTAGGTTACGCAAGAGCGAGCTCCGGTGGCGAAGCAGCGCGCGCTAGGTGCAGCAGCTGGGCAGCCTGCGACTAATGCTAACTCAGCTAACGTTAGCATGTTTTTAAGTTTTACAAAGTGACGGGGTTTCACATGTTTTGACTGTGCCTGGCTGTATCCCGACGATACTTAATAAACTGAGACATCGGAAGGACGACAACCTTTCGTGAAAATGTTTAGAATTTCTCATATTTGGGGAACTTTTTTTGCGATGCAAGAAGGCACGGGAGCTAGCTAGATTTGCTAGCCCAGAAGCTACCACCCAACAACCATTTTGTGGGAAGTCAAGACGTTTTCATAATCAGTACAAGGCAAAGGGCTGCTTATGTTGGCTAGACCCAAACTTTAAGTGCATTGGTTACACCAGCTGCTAACTTGTCTTTATTAATGCCAAACGGACACGTAACTTAATTTCTTTGTTCAGGAGTGTTGTCAGAGAAATATTCAGATGTAGAGACCGATCAGAGACCACAGGACTGAACGACATCAAGTTGTTGAGCTTTCAGTCCACTCGGTTACTTTGTGTTGATGTTTTTAATTCTTTCATGTTGTTGCAAGTACATTTCAAGTTTTTTTGTGTAGCTAGTATTCAAACACTTGATATAAAGCTCAATTATGTAATAATATCACATGCCTTTATCATTCCCACGTCAACATTAAATCACTCCAGTACTCATCTGCAACATCAAATTCAGTCACAATTGTTGGGTCTCCTAATAGATTCGTGTGACAGCTGTGGGTTGGGGGTTTTATGATTTGTATTGTTTTTAAACAGTAACACCTGTGATATCTAAGATGAATGTTTGGGACATTGGATGTTATTAGTTTTTGATTGCAGGCACGGCTTAAGATGCATCCTACAATTCAGATGGTCATTTGTTTGTGTGATAGACCAAAAGGAAACACAGGTGTAAACTTTGGCTCGTAACAACTGAAGTCATTGTTGTATCATTACATCTCTAGTCCTTATTTTTCTTACTCTTACATACGGAGATGGAGCTGCTCTTACCCTATTCTTAGCTGGTGTGTATGTAATTTCCTCCTTGTTTTTCATTGTTATTCTCACACAGGTATGGGCGTGTGGAAAGTGTTAAAGTCCTGCGGAAGCGAGGGTCAGAAGGTGGTGTTGCAGCCTTTGTGGATTTTGTGGATATCAAAAGCGCGCAAAAAGCTCACAATGCCGTTAACAAGATGGGGGATAGGGACCTCCGGACAGACTACAATGAACCTGGGTCAGTGCCTAGTGCTGTACGGGGCCTTGAAGACGGCTCCCCCTCAAGCAGTCGAGACGTTACAGGATTCTCTAGGGGAACAGTTGGTCCTGTGTTTGGCCCACCTGTGTCCCTTCACACCAGAGAAGGACGTTACGAACGAAGAATAGATGGGTAAGTGGACACGGCCTCCCCTGAAATCCAGGGAAATCTAAATATTGGATAGGTGTAAAACCCAAACAGATAGTGGGGCAATTCGTGAGGGATAGAACCCTTATGAGAGTTACACAAAGGTAATTAGGGATTCTTCCACTTTTCATCATAATTGACTCGCCTTTCCCACGGGATCTATGTAAATTACCTACACATTATCATTTGGTAAGATTACTATTATTCAGGGTTTTACATGCGGTTTGGATCTAATATCTGCAAGGAGTATCGTGCTGAGTTATGGATTAATTATTTTTGTGGGGAACGACCTCGGGGAGCCTTTGGATTTAAAAAGAACAACAAAAAAACGTATTTTCCAAAATACAGGATGTAACTATATTTTTGTACGCGGTCTCGCTTGAAATTGGAGGTAAATGCGCATAACGAAGGATGTATTTTTTTTTTTAAGAATCTCCTCAGGCAGTGTATCACCACTTTAAGGATTACCCATCTTGGGTTGTCTTTTTTTTGCTCTTGGCAGCAGTTAATGATTGGACTACTTTTACTGTTTTTTTTGTCTGTGGAATCGACTGGATTTAAGTTTTGCACAAGAGGATAACAGAACTTTATTTTATATACATCACAAAGAAGGACCAGTGTAGGCAATATATGTCCCAGACCATCTAATTTAGGATAAGATAAACAGTATGTCTTAAAAAATGACTACCCCAAACATGGAAGCTAGACCAAGAAGACTTTTCAAGAACAATGAGGATCTTATGAACCAGCAATATTTTTGGAGCTATTCATGTTTTGAATTGATGGCCATGAAGACCCTGAAAGACCACAAAGTTCGGATGTACCCCCTGGATGTACATAAAGCCGATTTGCAATATTGGATGTACGGATGTGAACCCTAGTATGGAAGCTGCTGTTCATTTGGATTACGCAAGTATGGATGTAGCTGTGGAAGACCTCAGTCAGGAAAAAAATGCACTTCATATTAAACATATTTTCCAGTGACAGCGGTGAAGATAACTTTTTTCAGAGTAACTTGAAATGTTGAAACAAACTGATGTAGCCTCTCAGTATGTACACCTGATGAAGATCCATAGATTGTGGAATTATCTCAGGAGCCACTGAGGATTTTATTTGCTTTGATCAATTTGTCTGCCAGTCAGCAAGCGTGTGCCATGCTCAACTATCAACCAGTGGAATACATCTTTGAACCTTTTTGGAAATGTTAAATGAATCCTTACTTTTGGAAAGTGCTACTTCCTCATACCACAAGACAAGACTGATCATATTGGATGTTTTTTCCCTTGATGCACCAACATACTACATAGTCAAATCTGGATTGTGCTCAATTACCCTGAAGTTGATCACCTTTTTTTTTTTTTTTTTATCCATTTTTATTTGTAAAGGTCTTATGTTCGTATTTCCAACCACATGTCCCGAAATCCATTAAAGGTCCATCTTTGTGATTATTTTGTTTTTTCCTTTTTCCATCAAGTGAAGAGAATTAAGTAGCATTACTGTGGATTATACATCAACAATCCTTTGGCCCGGTGCTCCACTGTATTTGAAGAAAATGCGCAGTGTGATTCAAGAGAACCGTTTTTGCCTAATTAAATGAATTGATTTTTTTCCCCCTTGGTTTTTTATTCGGGCTCTCACATTCTGACCAACTAGATTTTATTTGGATTAGTTTTCCTAACTTCTTATTCCAAAAGGTTGGTATTTCTTTGCCCTCTGCATATTTCTTTCTCTAACCTGTTCCTTGTCTAATAAGATTTCCACTGTTTTTAGTGATAATATACATTTCCTGGAAGAAAAATAATATTTGTCTAAAATGCGCACATGAAATGTTTGTTACATAAAATTTATTTGTATGAGGGCCCAATTTTCCATTGATACAAAGTATAGTTTTTCGCAAAATACACAAATCTCATCTCTGCATGAGGATTTTAAATTCAGTACCACCACACTTTTGATATAGGAATTGTCCAGTTGAAAAGTTAAAGAACTAGTTAATTTAGATCTTTCCTTTTTCTTGCCAGCAGTAGATCATGAACAGTAAGTCTCTGAGCCCTTTGGTATCACATGGGGGGCTCTTTCAGTGTGCTTTTTGGACATTTAAGTACTTAAAAGAACAGCTTTTCAACATTGCTGAATTATTTTTTGTAAGATTACTTCAAAGTGGAACAAAGAAGGTTGTGACAATAAAAGTCATTGGTGGCTTCGTTTCATTTGACTGTTAATTTACAGTTTTCAATTCAAGTTTTGAAAATACAATTGTTTTAGACCTTTGCAGGGCCCAGAACTTCTCCATATTATCATCTAAAGACATTTTAAGCATTTTAAAGGTCGACCCAATATGCTATGTCTTGAAGATTTTAATTATTGGGTGTATTTGAGTGACAAATCTATGGCTACGGTCTCTGTTGCAAAACTAGAACCCCATAGCAGATGCCAGAGTTTTGTTATCCATGGTTCTAAATCCAAAATTGACAGCCTTCTGAATTTTTTACTAAGGCAAGAATTACAGGACACCTCTATTAAAAATACTAGTACTGCTCTCTATACCCCTTTTTAGTGAACTTGGACTGACCACACATTTTTTTCTGCTAAGTCACCGTTTAATTTTCAGGATTATGCATTAAGATATCAAAATAGCTTTAGACTCAATAGATTTTTCTGAGAATCTTTGTAACCCTTTTTCTCCTTTCTTCCCTGTTCTTCTTTTGCAGCAGCTCAGAGAGCCGTGACCGTGCATATGAACACAGCCCTTACGGACACCACGACCGCAGTGGCACTTTTGACAGGCAGCGTCATTACAATGCTGATTATTATCGGGATCGTTCTATGTTTGCTGCTGCTGGCCCAGGAAGCAGTGCTATTGCTGGAAGCTTTGAGCCATCAGATCCACATTTTGACTCTAGAATAAGAGACCCCTTTACTCTAACTAACTCTACAAGACGTGACCTATACAGAGATGACAGAGGCCGACGTGTTGATAGAACCTACCATCATCGCCGTAGCCGATCATCTCATTCCTCACAGTCAAGGCACCCTTCCCCACAACGGATCACAGGACAAACCTCTAAAACTCCTCATTCCCCTAAAAGACCTCCTTTGTCCCCTGGTAGAGGCCCACAATCTCGATCCCACAGCAGGTCTTCAAGTTCGGACTCTGTCAGCAGCACCAGCAGCACAGGCAGTGGCAGGTGTGACATCTCTTTTATAAAGATATGACTTGTTCATGTTTCATAGGCTATTTTGGCTGGATAAAAATATTTGATCAGGGAACAATATTTAAGCAGCTTTAGAAAAAAGAAAACACTAATTAATACTGACAATTGTCTGTTTATACCTTTGTTTCTGTGTGACGTTAGTGATTCAAACAGCAGTTCAAGTGATGGTTCTCGGGCACGATCAGTACAGTCGTCAGCTACACATGCCCCTCCCCAGTCTTCTATGGTGCTTGACTCAGAAGAGCCACGCAGAAGCTTTGGAATTAAAGTTCAAAACCTACCTGTGCGCTCTACAGGTGAGTTTATATATGTTTTAAAAGTTTATGTTTAATGTTGCCTGGACTGGGATATAAAGTGGAACATTTGTGTGCAGTCAAAGTTAAGTTGCTTAAGAAGTTCAGGTGACCATGTTCTAAAACTTGGTTTTGCGCTCTTTACTATGGATGTTAGAGCACAAAAAGGATATTTTACTGTAATTGAATGATCTTTGTGTTATGGACAAAAAGTGGTTTACAGACAAAAAACAAGGTTAATGTTAGAGACTCATCATCTGGTATATAACATTTTTAATTTACAATAGTGGTTATACAACTACATGCCACAAGTGTCCAAAAGTTGTTGTCAAACACTAAGACAGGGTATTCAACTAAATTGTACCTGTAAAGAACATTGACCTGGTCAAAAACAATTATTTAATGAATCTCTTTTGGGGATGACATTGAAAACAATTTTTTTGTCCCTCTGCAGACACAAGTTTGAAAGATGGACTTTTCCATGAATTCAAGAAACATGGCAAAGTTACTTCAGTGCAGATCCATGGAGCGTCAGAAGACCGCTATGGTTTGGTGTTTTTTAGACAACAAGAGGATCAAGAGAAAGCCCTCAATGTTTCCAAAGGAAAGCTGTTCTTTGGCATGCTTATTGAAGTCACTGCTTGGAATGGTCCTGGTAAGTGATGACAAACATATTTATATAAATTGATATAAAAAAAGTTTGATACATCTGTACTTTGTTCTGCTCAATAATTTGAGTTTAACATTTAAGAAGAATGTTATAATATTAATGAGAACTTTCCCTTCCCTCAGAAACAGAGAGCGAAAATGAGTTCAGGCCTTTGGATGGGCGCATAGATGAGTTTCACCCAAAGGCCACAAGGACACTGTTCATAGGCAACCTTGAGAAGACCACCAGTTATCAACAACTACTAGATATTTTTCAACGCTTTGGAGAAATTGTGGTATGCAACTACTTGACTTGTTTGACATTTGATTTTTTTTAATGCAGTGTTTCTCACAAAAAGACATTAAGCGGGCAGGCTGCAGAGGTATATGTAATGCTGCTCAAGTGTATTTGCTGCTCATTCTTTTTTTTTATCCATATAACCGTGTATAACTACCTTTCGATAAACAGAGAGCAGGACATCTTTTGGTACGTTCCTCACGTAAATGAAGCAATTGAGGTGCACCGTCTATTGTTATAACCGAAGCTTCTGATGCCATTGTTATAATATTTTTACTGTTAGTTTAAGATGATCATTGCGATACGCATCATCATCAACAAGTCTCCACACACGCAGACAACTTGAGTGTATAAAATGTACTGTGGATGAATATTGTTAAGAGTTGAAAAAATTAAAATAAACCTACAGAACGAGGCAGGAAGGGACAAGCTGCTGTTTCTAAAGCCGGGCACATACTGTAAGATATTTGGCTGTCCCAGATGAAAGCTGATCAATGGGGGCAATATATGTGGTCATGGCTCCAAAAAGGTGGTCCTACATCTCACTGAGAGAGGATCAAATATGACCAATCTCCCAGTCTTGCGACCAAAGATAGACTGCAACAAATATCTGACAGTGTCAGAAGTTTAGGAAGATCATCTCACAATGTGAATGCTTCTACAAGCAACTACCAACCAATATAAATGCAGCATTAAACAAAGCACTAATCAGTTGGACCACATAGGCGCCAGAGCTGTCATAAAATTATGCTAACAATAATGTGACGTACAAATTTAGCCTCTATCCCCCACGATGCTTTTTTCTATGCACATAAATGCCACTATGGCAAGAGCTTTCTTTCTGCTGATCACCATGGCAACCTCGGCTCGAACAGGTTGACACAGTGTGCTGACTTTTATCACAGCCTACAACTCACTAGGTTCCCTAATCACACAGTGGGGCTTGCAATAAACTTGTAAGATTGGGGGGCTTAAGAGAGGAGAGGTGTAGGTGTGTGTTTGTAGATAAGAGAATGGAAGGGAAGTAAAATGAGCAGATTAAAGTTGTGTATGACACTTAAAAGTTTAGAGCATGAAGATCAATAATAGAAAAACTTAATCCTAACCGTAAAAATGTATTTCAATACCCTACCAGGCACAGCGTTACTCTGTGGAAAACGCTAATGTTTGTGAACAATTTTTTTTTTTTTACCTCAAGGATATTGACATCAAGAAAGTAAATGGAGTCCCACAGTATGCCTTTGTGCAGTATTCTGATATTGCCAGTGTCTGCAAGGCCATTAAGAAGATGGATGGAGAGTATCTGGGGAGCAACAGACTAAAGGTAATGTTTACAGTTGACAGTGCTAACATGTTTTAGATTATTCATTTAAAGTATCGTTTTTATATAATTTGAATGTTTTCCGTTTAGCTTGGATTTGGAAAGAGTATGCCCACAACATGTGTTTGGCTAGACGGGTTGGCAACCAGTATCACAGAACAATACCTCACACGGCATTTCTGCCGTTATGGACATGTAGTTAAGGTAAGGTAGTCTTTGTATAAGATGCAGCTTTAAATGTTGATGCTGTGTAATTTGCTAAATTTAAATGTGTTTTTTATCTCCTTTTTAAGGTTGTGTTTGATAGATTGAAAGGGATGGCCTTAATCCTGTACAACAACACAGACTTTGCTCAGGCAGCTGTAAGGGAAACCAAAGGTTGGAAGATTGGTGGCAATAAAATAAAGGTAAACAAACTATTAGTGATTTTATCTGTAAAAATAAATTTCTATATATACACTTAAGTATCCTAACACCATGTTTATATGTGAAAGGTGGATTTTGCAAGTCAAGAGAGTCAGATGGCATTCTACAGATCTATGCAGGCATCTGGTCAAGACATTAGAGACTTGTATGAAATCCCTACTGAACGCCGGTAAATTTCCAATTTTGTTAATTGCATTGATTTAAAAATGTACACAGCCTGTCAAAAATTTGTCAGTTAAACCTTTTATCTGCCATTGAATATTTATTTCAAAAGAAATTAACTCCAATCAATAAGTATAAAGTAAATTAATAATCTTAATCCAAGTTTCATTGTATAATACGTAAGAAGGTTACAGTGACGTAAGAAGGTTACAGTGACTGTGAAACTTAAAATATATATATTTTTTAAAGTAGCAGAAATTATTAATATTCTCTTTCTATACTCTCAATTTCCTCTACAGAGAGGAACGCCGACCTCCATACCACGAGTTTACCGCAGAAAGAGCATACTATGAGAATATACGAACCCCTGGACTCTATCCAGAAGATGCTCGAAGAGAATATGCTGCTCGCAGCAGAGAAAGATTTCCTGATCTTGAACACTATCAGGGTGATCACTTTGACCCACGTTTTCATGAGGACCCAAGAGACTATAGGGACTACAGAGACCCCTTTGAGCAAGACATTCGAAAATATACTTATATTCAACGAGAGCGGGAACGAGAGCGAGAACGTTTTGAGGCTGACCGCAGCAGGTGGAGCCCTTCCCATCCAAGGCGACCCATCACACCTACAGTATCACCTTCACCATCTGAGCGTGCTCCAAGAGACCCAGAACGACGGGTTTACAGCCAGTCGTCTGAGCGAAGTGGTAGTGTGAGCTCAATGTCACCACCAAACTTTGACAAATCTGATAAGACCCTGCTGGACCATGCTTCAAAGAGTGAAAAGACTGAGAAGAGTAATCAAGCAGATCGCGTAGCCGGTGTTGAGAAAACCAAACGTACAAAACGAAAAGAGAAGGGAGATAAAGTGGAAAAGACTAAATCAAGAAAAGCGAAGGGGCAATCCCCGTCAAACCCATTACCCGAAAATGAGCCTGAGACCAGTTTTGATGGAGGTTCTGGAAGAGGAAGGTTATCTGACCCTGATGCTAACGAGAGGCAGAAATCTAAGGGCGACAGTGATAGTGGAAATTCTGCGTCAACTGCTCATCATGACTCTACAAAAAGTGAAAGATCTGAAATGAGTAAAGGTGAGAATTTTGAATTGGATGTAAAAAATCGACCTAAGAAACATCTGAAGTCTGATGCTGGCAATGATGGGAAAGATTCATCAGTGGATTCAGATCGTCTTGCTGCAAGAAAGAGGCGATTTGCAGATTCAAGTGGAAGGACTATTCGTCAGAAAAGAAGCAGGCATGAGGAAGAGGATGGTGTTCAATCCTCTGAATTTGGTGCTAGTGCCACATATTTGAAAGAGTCAGACACTGACAAACACAGAGATTCACAACGGAGAGATTCAAGACTCAAAGCTGAAAAAAGTGGCACACAGAAGGATGGTCAAGAGGATCAGAGGGAACAAAGAGAGAAATCAGAAGGACCTTTGGACCCTCTGGAGTCAAAACGTCATCCAGGGCACACATCCAGAAGGTTTTCTCATGAGGGAATTATAGACCAAAGCAGTGTGAGAGAGCAAGAGCACAATCCTGCTTTTAAATTTGGTACTCAGAAAGCTGAAACTGACAAAAGTGCTAAGACAAAGGAAGACCATGTTGACATTGATCTCTCTCAGAGTTACCGCAAGCAAATGGAACAAAATAGACGGCTGCACCAGCAGCAACAGCAACGGGAGTCTGACAAATCTGACAAACCAGGAAGTCCCCAAGGTAGTGAAACTGAGGACTTGGAACATCGCAGTCTTGTGCATGAAGTTGGTAAACCACCTGAGGATGTCACAGATAATTTCCCGTCTCACAAACTTAAGAAACTAGACCAATTTGAAAGTGACTCTGGGACAAAGCGAGAACGTGTCTACAGGAGCTTCAGACAAAAAAGTGAAGATCCTGACTGGAACAACACTTCCTCTCCGGGACATCAGTATTTTCCTCAGCATGTGGATGAAGACTTTGTGGATCCTTCTCAAAAAGAGCTTAGTAGAAATGAAGAAAAACTTCACACTGATATGGAGTTGTTGGTCAAAAGGACACATAACACTCAGGTAAACAAGCCAAACATTCCTTTACTTAATATGGAAGAAGAGCAACAAAAAAGATGGGAAAGCAGAGTAAAACATGAATTGTTACCTGACCTTAATTTCTCCAGAAGTCTAGGTAAAAATATTCATAATCGTAAGCGTTTGGAATACGGAATTTGGCATGACTTAGAACCTGGGGAAGTACGCTCTGACCCTGAGGAGGAAAGAGACATCAAAAACCAGTCTCCTCTGCCCTCAACATCTATGTCTTTTTCTGATAGGCAGAGAATTGACAGGTTTTCAGACCCCAAAGTAGCACATCTCGAAAGGAACAAATTCTACTCCTTTGCACTTGACCAAACCATCACGCCTGATACAAAGGCTCTGCTCGAACGCGCAAAATCTCTCTCATCTTCCAGAGAAGATAATTGGTCATTTTTGGATTATGATTCCCACTTCGCAAGTTTGCGAAACAGAAAAGATACTGAGAAGGTGGATTCAACACCAAGACCTACTCCCTCCTGGTACATGAAAAAGAAAAAGATTCGAAGTGGATCTGAAGATAAACTTGACGATAGGAAAGAGGAGCCTAAGCCAGAAGAACATGAACGCAGGGAACTTTTTGCCTCTCGCTTCCTTCACAGCCCAGTCTTTGAGCTTGATTCTAGACGACTTCAACACTTGGAACGTAAACATGAAGAACCCGAGCATACTCAAAACCCACAACTTGGTCAGCAAGGGGCGGTAGATGGTGAACTTGACTCCGGGCCAGTTGTCCTTTTCCATAGCCGTTTTTTGGAACTCACGCGTTTACAACAGAAGAATACAACTCCACAGCTTCAAGAGGCAAAAGGAGACACAACACTCACAGATGAGAAAATAGAAAAGGCATGTGTTCCAGAGCAACATGTTTTGCAGTCCCCTGAAACAACAGAGTCTACCATGGAGCCAGAAATTAAACCAATGAGTCCTGTTGAAGTGCAGATTTCTGAACCCAGACTCACACCTGCAACTGTCACACAATCTGTGGTCAAAGACTTTCCTCCAGCAGATCAGAAAAGTGATGTCTTAGCCCCTGAACCATTTCCCTCTCCATCTTTCACAAAAGACGAGGTAAAGGAAGAAGTAAAAGAAAATGAACCTGCTGTATCAATGCAGCATTCACCAACAGAGAAGTCCTCTGATTCAGAACCTGTACAAATAGCAGCACCTGAAACCAGCTATTCAGTGGACAGATGTCACCCTTCTCCTTCTGAGGAGAAATTGGATGTTGTAACAGAGGACGTAAAACCTTTTGGTCCAGAAAAACCTAGCAGGCAGGATTCTCATGATGAGTTTATTAGCAGTTCAGAAGCAGAGCAGGATCCTGAAACAACACAGCCTGAGATGCCAGAAGCCATTAGTCCCATGCCAACTAGTTTTTCAGAGGAATTGGACATTTCCAAGAAGGAGACCCTCCCCACTTTTAAAGCAACAACAGAATCAGAGGGAGAGAAGAAACTTCAAGTTAGTAAAGTGCAGATTCCAATTGATGACACATACGATGAGCCAATGTTGCTACAAAATGAGCATAAAACAAAAGAAGTTAAAACTAAAAAGTGCAAGCAATCCCCTGCTCGAGTGTCACCTGTTCCTGTCATTTCTACCCCAGAGAAGCAAGCAACACGTAAGAGTGAGCGCATTGACAAAGAGAAGCTGAAACGTGGGTCATCTCCAAGAGCTGAAACGAAGTCCACAGCCAAATCTCCTATTCATAGCTCCGACCCTGATATATTGGAGCCAAGCATATCACTTGGTAGAGCAAGACGACGAAATGTTAAATCAGTCTATGCTACCCCAGTTGAAGATGAAACACCAGTTCGTTCTGGCAAGGATATGCCAGAGTTACCTCGTTCTGCACGAAAGCGAGGTCCAGACAAAGATGTGACACAACAACAGATTACTGAACAGGACCAACCTACTCCAACCCCTGTAACAAAGAGAGGCCGTCCTCCAAAGAATCGCAGACAAGGTGATGAGATCTCAACAGTTAAAATAGAAAAATCTAAAATGGACAACAAAGACACAGATTCAAATGAATCAGAAAGCGGGGAAAGAATTCCCAAGGTATCAAGAGGGAAAACATCCCTGTATGGCACAAAGGGTCAATTGAATCAGATGTCCACAGTTCAAGGTTCTGGTTCGGCAAGGAAGGGTGAAAAAAATGAGGTGGCTGAGGATGATGAACATGAAATGGATTTAACTGATGATGATTCCTTGGCCTTGCAAGACTCATCAAGTTTATCTAAAGAAGATCCAACATCTCCAATTGACCAAAAGAAAGAGGACAAAGACAAACAAGGAAGAGAATTTAGCAGAGATAAAGATGTTCTTAATGAAAAGGTTAGTGGGGGCAAATCAAATGGGAAAGAGACAGATTCCCGAGTCTTGGAAGAAAAACCTATCTTGGAAAAAGACAAGATAGTTAGAGGAAAGACGAAGTTGACAAGGACTCCGAAGTCTCCTGTGTTAAAGAACCTCAAAATCAGGCTTAATGTCACAGAGGTGAAAGATCTCCTTCAGTTGGGTGATGATGAGCATGGTAATCAAGATGATTCCTTGAAAAAGGTAAGACCTACTGAACAAAGTGATCATGCATCAAACAGTACCAATGCCAATGAAGGAGATTCTCACAGTGAAGAAAAAGTAAATACCACCTTGGAACTAACGGAGCCGATCGAAACTGCAAAAAGCTTTATTTTACAGGAGCGTGAACTGGAGCAGGCTGTGGAGAACATAGCTAAACTCACAGATCCAGCATTCCCAACCGAACTCCCAACACAACCCGTTCCACCTTCAGAAGTAAAAAATGACCCTGAGGAAGAAAAGCCCTCTAATCCTGCTAGTGAGACAGAGCTCATGGCTGCTATTGATTCAATTACTGCTGAGGAATCAACTGTATCCGTAACCCAAGCGCCTCCACCAAGTGCAGATATAGGTTCAGAACCTGAGATCCAAGACTTAAGTCAGCCTGTAATGGATGAAAAACCTGAGACTAAACTCTCTATACAAGAAGAGCCTGTTCTCCCAACTACACCCAAAAGGGGCACCAAGGGAAGGCCTAAAACACCTAAACGTGCTAAAAGCCAAAAGCAAGTAAAAAAAGATTTTAAGGAAGGACTTTCAAAAAGTGAGGAATTTTCAATGCCTTTAGAAGATAAAACAGCTGTTAGTGTAAAGATTGTTCCTGAAACAACTCCATCATCAGCAACTGCCACCGTTATTACTCCTACTACCTGGAAGCCAGAGTCTGAGCCTTCACCTGTCAAGACTACACATGCAGATTCAGAGCCATCTTGTGACGATCAGAATCCAGATCTTAAATCTCCTAACCCCCAGTCCAAGAGTCCAGTATGCCTAAAGCCTCCACAGGTGCCAACAGAGTGCATCACCCCTTCCTTGTCTCCACTAGCTAACAGGCCAAATATCAGACCCATTCAAACGAGTAGAATTCCCGTTTCTCCCCCAGACTGGCGCCACCAGTCTAAAGAAACAGGACTCTCCTCCTCACCTGTCATACCATTGGCATCCAAGGAAAACCGGCCTTTACTGTTAGACTCTGAAAACATTGATATTGTTCTTGGTTCAAGTGACTTGAGACAAATTCTTATGAAACACAAAAATATTTCCCTTGCAAGCAGTGGTCCTATTCCAAGTAATCTGCCTACCCTACAAGACCAGAACCTCTCTGAAAGTAATACTCCAACTGTTGTGCCAAATAAGCCGTTACTACCGGATAGTAGAATGCCAATCCATCCAGCTTCACCAATTGTTCGACCTCCAGCTTCGCTACCATCTCCTGAGACAAAATCTGTAATCTCTGTTATCGCCTCTACTGCAACCTCTGTTATCAGCCGGGTTTGCAACCCTCCTGAGCCCGAGGACAAATTAAACATGAACATTGGGAATCCCTGTGTTGATATGGCTTTACCCAAACAAACTTACAGGCCTAGCAAAGATGAAATTGGATCATACCATGTTAGTGATGAGGGGGGAAGCACTGGACGTTTCATTGTGGAGAGCCCCAGTCTTGGAACAGGATCTTGCCCAGGTCTGAGAGTAAATACATCTGAAGGAGTGGTAGTATTGAGCCACTCAGGCCAGAAAACAGAAGGACCCCAGAGGATCAGTGCAAAAATAAGTCAGATTCCACCAGCATCAGCAGGTGACATGGAATCTCAACAGTTGGTATCCATGCCCCAGATAAAACAGGAACTGTATGGCCACTCAGGACTTCAAAAGGGACCTTCATTGCAGGGAGATCATGGGCATCTTGGAAAGACTCAGTCAGCCTTATCTTCCATTAAACAAGAAAGCACTGTTTTGGAAAAGATGGAATCTACTTACCAACCTGGACCTCAAGGAGTAGTAAAGCGTCTCTCACAGGGAAATCAACAAGTAATGAGTTACCATCAAGAGTACATGCCAATGAAACATCCAAAGAAAATGGACACTGCTGAACATCTCGGTACCGATGGGACTAAACCACCTTGGACTTCTGCTATAAGTCCTGCTTTAAGTCCCCATTTGCCGTCACCACCTGGTAACCATGTAGGATTTGTCACAGCTGCTGGTGAAAGAGCTCCTTCACACATCAGTGGAGTCAAACAAGAACCACGATCACCTCGCAAGTCCAGCCACCCACACTCACAGTTTACTAAAGTATCCTCACCCATTGGCGCCTCATCACCAAAAGGCATACCAGTGATGTTATCGACTGGTCTTCCTGCTATGCAACAGTTTATTACCGGTGTTCATCATCCAGAACAATCTGTAATTATGCCACCTCACAGTGTGCCTGGTGGTTTGGGACGGATGTCTCCTCACCGTGTTTCACAGTCAATCCCAGTAGGGCATCTTGTCCAAGGAGATGTACGTGTCAATACTCCACCACTTTCTGTGATGAGCTATGGGATGCATAGTGAGACACTTGCCTCTCCCTGGTCTGGCTCTATGCAGCAAAGACCCACATCACCCCAGGCTGTAGGCAGAGACAAGGTACTCAAGATGAACCCTGCTTCTTTGCGGGGTCATGATGGCGAACAGGAAGAACCCAGACGCTTCCACCAGGCTCCTGGGAGACAACCTGGCACACAACTCAAACCAGAGACATTGCAATCAGATCCTCGTGGACCTCTGCGTGGTAGTGTCCAGTTAGAGACTTACATGGCACAAAGGGATATGCGTGTGCTCTTGCATCAACAGGGAGAGCGCCTGGCCACGGATTCACATTCTGGACATATTCAAGAGATTCTTCCTCCCTCTACTGCACCTTCCAGCCTACCTTTATCCTTGTCTCCAAGGGCACATGTTTTATCTAAAGGTGTATCTGAAAAAGATATAACAAAGCCTTTGGAGGCAAAGAGGCCACAATCTCCTCTTGCAAAAGATGGAATGATGGGAATCCGACAATCAGGGCAAGCAATTGCATCTCCCCAGAGAGTTCAGCTAATAACACCAGGACCTAGTGGTGCATTCCCAGAGTACTCATCAATGTACTCAAATCCAAGAGGCACCCATTCTCAAATACCAGAGACGTCTCCTGCTGGAATGAACCAGCCACCATTGAGCGTCACACCAACCTTGGTGAGTTCTCTTCACTCAACTATCTGTTTTTGTCAAATACACTTTATTTAATATAATATAATCTGAAACAACAGTCCTGCATTCATTCTCATATGTTATGTTTAGTTATTATTGAAACTGCTCTAAAGAGGTATTCATTTAACATTATGATCATTTTAAAACAGGTGGTTTTTCATACTATTTTGCATTAACCTTAGATGTTTTTACCTTTTTAGTCTAAGATGAACCCTATTTAAAAAATAAAAAAGGAAAACCATGAGCTGGTCAATTGGGTGTGATTGCTAACCTGGGTTGTTATCCTCATCTTACAGAACCTGTTCATGACACATTGTACTATTCTCCTAAATCCTTAGGGCGCAGACCTCCAGGCCAAACCAGATGGCAAGATGACCCAGCCAGTTAATATGGTGCAGTTGCTCACGGTAATAAATAAGTTATTACAAACATTTGTTTTCAGGAGTTTATTCCAGAACGAGAGTTGGCCCTGTATGACATTACGTAATGACTTAATTTTTTGTGTCTTATTAAACCAGAAATACCCTATTGTGTGGCAAGGCCTGCTGGCACTGAAGAATGACCATGCTGCAGTACAGCTGCATTTTGTCTGTGGCAACAAAGCTTTGGCTCATCGATCCCTTCCCCTGCAAGAAGGAGGCGCATTGCTCAGGATTGTCCAGAGAATGAGACTAGAGGCTTCACAACTGGAGAGTGTAGCCCGAAGAATGACTGTATGTATCTTTTGCCCTGTCTCACATAGTCAAGTTTTTCTCTTAATCTAAATCAAATCTGCTCATAAAATATCCTTTTGCTGCCTATAGGGGGACAGTGATTTCTGTCTTCTCCTTGCTCTGCCATGTGGCCGAGATCAAGATGATGTCCTGAACCAAACTCAAGCTTTAAAGGCAGCTTTCATCAACTACTTGCAGGCAAAATTAGCTGCTGGTATCATCAACATACCCAACCCTGGTTCCAATCAGGTGAGACATGATTGTTGTATGTAAATGTTTTTTTGTCTCTGTTATCAGGTTTTTTGGGGGTTTTTTTTTTAACCGATTAATTTTGCTTAATCTAACAGCCATCTGGGATCAAATCTGTAGGTTCTCTGTTGCATCAAATGTTGAATTTCAGATTATCTTTGTTTTTCCCCCAGCCTGCCTATGTGCTCCAGATTTTCCCACCATGTGAATTTTCAGAGAGCCACTTATCCCAGCTCGCCCCCGACCTTCTGAACAGGATCTCCAGCATCTCACCACACCTCATGATTGTCATCACCTCTGTGTAACCTTCACTGCTGGGAGCTGTTCCTTTTAATGGATGTTCTCACCTATGAGCCTCAGGAAACCAGAGGAATATGAGAACTTCTTTTTTCCTGGACACAAACTGAAATGCGTAGGATGTACCCGATCCAACACTTGCTTGTTTCCATCAGTCTTTTTTCTTTTGTCTGGTGTTTTTGTCCTTCTCGAAAGAACTCAGGGATGGACCAAACCAGAATCCAGTCTTATTTGACCATTTCTCTGCTGTATTTCTATTTATTGGAGTTTATTTTTAATGTTCGGAGAAGCTCTGAAGAAAAAAACCAGGATATTTGATGAACAAGATTGAGTGACTTTCCGGGTGGCCTTTTTTTTTTTTTCCATTAGTCTTTTATTGATTGTCATATTCATTTCTTCTTCTCTTCAAGAGAAGTTCATTGAAGCTGTTGTGTCACAGTGGCTGAAAGACATTTCAACCTGTAATTTTAAATAATTATTTACAGACTTCCTCACCCAGGCTTTCTTTAGAGGAGGGAGAATTAACTTGTGAAACCATGGAGACTCTGTAGAGGACCACGTACGCTTAACAACTCTTTATTTCCACCAGCTCTGCTCGTTTTCTCACTACTGAAGCAGTTACATCTTTGGCCACCTGCCTTTACATTGAACAAGCTACATTACATTTGGGAATTTTTGGATACAGGACTTTGTAAATATTTTAAATATTTAAATTTTGACTATGGAGCTTGGACATCTTGACACAGACTTGAACTCTGGGACATACCAGTGTGCAGAATGCGAAACTTCAATGGATAGCCTTGATTTTTGGGTGTAAATACTTGTCACATGAAGGTTGGCAAACTCCTGTGCAGTCTGCTGATGGCACTTGATATTTTGTAACTCAAATAAAACAAACTCCAGAAAACTTGAATATAGAAGATATAATCCTTTATTTTATATGTTGTGTTGTTTGTTTTTTTTAAGAATCTTGGTTGGCCAAGTGCAAGTGGTTATTGGTACAGCACTTGGACAGTATTATTGAATCATCAGTCCATGCCTGACCAGCTGAGTAAAATAAACTCAAATGAATTTGTATTTGAAATGTATTATTAAAGAAAAGCCCAGAATACCTTTGCTCCATCCTTAGCTTGTATTTGGTTTGGCAGCTCCAGGTGGCATTATCGGCCACCATAAATCAGTTAACCAAATTATATTGTTAGCAATGGGGGCAAACAAGACCAACCAACAAAATATAAAACAGAAAAGGCTGTATGTTCCATTTACATCAAAGGGAAGAATCATGTTGTATGCACTGCTACTATGTTAAACTAAAATACTACTTTGTTATAAAATTCCATATCTAGTGTTTTAAATCTACACTGGAACCAAAGAGTGCCACCAGCTGGTCTTCATACTGGGAAATATTCCTCTTCATGATGTCCATACAGGGTCCCAGCAAACGTTCAAAGGCCTGGATGTCAATTACTGAAAGAAATGGGAGAATATAATGATTGTTTTAGTTTCCCATCCAAGTTTGCAATTAGCAAAGCATAGAATGGTGCATAACTATTTTTTTAATGACCGCAAATTTTGTTATATGGGGGTTGTACCACTAAGCAAGATCAGAGGGTAAGTCTGGTCTGTTGAGCCTGAAGTGTCCCATGTCACGAAGCTGGCTTTCTTTTAACCTGGCTGGATCACCATGGTAACTTCCTCTAGACTCCAAACGTGGTGAGGACCAGGTGCTAAGAGTTACAGCCTAAAATGAGCTGCAAAGTGTTGTATTATTATCTGGAAATGTTCTCCATGAGAAATATATATCTATGATGTGTGTTGAAATTGCTTTGCAGTGTACCCCTATGATGGTCTGCTTCAAAGTAGGCACATAAGGTGTTTTCTACTATAAAAACTTGATGAGGCAAATCAATGTAGTGTTAAATGGGAGGTAAAGAGAAAAAAAAAAAAAAATTTAACTAGTGGATACTTTTCTAAACTAAGGACCCATTTGCCTCCACTAAAATCATTGTAATCTTTTGGAGACTGTAAAACTGTAGTCCTTGATGTCTGAAATCAAATAAATGATCAGGTCTCTTAAGCCCACAGATGAGAGTAAGAAAACCTAAGTCAAGACCTCCCTGTTCAGATGCATTTCAGTGCCTGCCTTTTTCTGTGTTGGTTCCTTATTGAATGTAAGAAAAGATTTAAGAATTATGGATCATGTTGCTCCTATAGATCATTTTAGCAAAATGTTCAAGTTGTCTGCTTTCTCTACCTAATCCCATGTGTTCTCAGGTAGACATCAAGGGGCTGTGTGGACCACTGGAAAGAATCTAAACACTGTTTAAATCCCACATGTTCCTCAGTTGGTGCCATTAAAAAAGTTCCCAACATCACATGCCTACTCGGATCTAAAAAGGACAGATCCATGAACTAATGCTTTTTAGTCAAATTCTATCTTGTAATCAGTATAATAATGTCAGTCCTCTCTGTTAATGTCCTTTATTAGTTATTATGTGCCCTCTGCAGACATACTACCTCATTCTTGGCTGGGATGTGGAAACTTCCATGGATCAACACTACAGCTCACTACAGTACTTATAGTATTTAACAGGCTTTTTATTATCTGTTAACCAGTCATTTTTATCCATGCAGTAATGGCAATAGTTCCAATATTATTACATTTAAGCAGAAGAACTGAATAGTCTTATATTTCACTTGACATACAGGAAATAAATTATGCGATTCTTTAGAGGAAACAATGTTAGAGTTTCCTGGAATTGTGCTGCTGTGCATGAGACTGGAAACAATCTCTTTGCTGTGAGGGCCACAGCCATACCGTATAATAAAGTAAAAGAAAAGGAGCCTTTGGATACTATACTGCAACTGATACTACACTGCTGACCTTTTGACCCTATCGCAATACTGTAACTACAAAATGAGTTAGCTGTTTGTGTTGGTTCAACAGTAGAAGGCTAAAAAAAAGAGCAAAAATTACAGTTATGATACTATGAAACAGTGAGAGATAAACTCTGGTGTCTGCAACATACCTAAACATTTGGTTTCTCCAACAGCATAAACTGATGCTGCTCGAGGTTTGTTGGTGACCAGCGCCAGCTCCCCGAAATATTGTCCCCGAGAGCAACGAGCCACCTCCACCTCAGAGTTATCCAGCTGGCCTGCCTTTGTCTGTAACCCAAACACAGAGGAACCTGTGAGTCCTGCAGTAATTAGCTACATTAATATCATGAACTACATTAAAATACTAAAATATTGTTTATGCAAAATGAAAAACAAAACAAATACAGAGCAAAGTGAATTCACAAAGGAAGCTTAGGTCACAGTCATTTACAGTACTACATGATCAATAGAAATAACATACAAACTACAACATTAGGTCTAGCTAACAGCAAAAGGTAGCCATCATAATTCACAGATACAACCCTGAGAATAATGCACACTACTTACTTTGCTTTTTATCATGATCTTAACCTCTCCCGATTCAACAATGTAAAAACAGTCAGCCTCGTCCCCCTGCAAATACAGGAAACAGCACAATTTCCAATTTTATTAAGTGTAACATGTTCATTTTTAAATACAAAATCAGCCAGAGATACATCAACAAATATCCCAAAACTTTACTTGTCTTATTAGGCATTCTCCGTCTTTGAACACTCGAGCTCCCAAGACATCTACAATCTTCATCCTCTCAGAGAGCTGGTGAAATGAACACACGACATGGTGACAGAAACAAAATATTACTGAGCTTTACGCTGACACTGATTGTCAACTTATGATATGGTCATTTAGTTTGATAAGAGTTTGTGCTTTAAATACAAACCTCCAGAGACTTCAGAAGAGGAACACACTCAATGAAGGCCTCGTACATCCTCCTCTTCTTTGCATTATTTCTAACAATGAGTCTGTGAAATGTGGCTCGATCCTGAAAGATTAAAAGACCTTTGTGTTATATCTTAGCTTGTTATGTTATTTTGATTGACTTTCAGTGGACGAGCAGATTTGAAAAAACAAAACAAAAAAACTCCTCTTCAGTTTCTCTTGTATCTCTCACGTGTAATAACACAACATGCTGGTGGCATGCTGCCTGGTATTAGCTCAACACTTTGTACACTCCCTTAGAAGCAGTGTGCTGCAGTGAGCAAAATGCTCTTTAACACTCACCAACCCCCACAGAGCGCCCTCCTGTGTTGCAACAATGGTAGCCGCTCTTGGTGTGTTGTACATGAGAGCCAGCTCGCCGAAACTCCCTTTATTGTCATATTTTCCTACACACACATTCGCTCCATCCTTCTCCACGAAAATGTCATACACACCCCTGGAAAGAAGACGAGACACAGACAAGAAGATAGAAGTCTTTAGGGTAAAGTCATTTGGTTATAAAACAAAATAAACAAAATCATTTCCTTCTCTCACTTCTCAATGACGTAGAAATTGTCTCCATCCTCTCCCTGGTCGATTATGTGTTCCTGAGGTTTGACCAACACCTCGAACATGCCGTCCAACACCTCTGAGAACTGCTCCTAAACCACAGTAAACCAGGAAAGCCTTTACAGCAGGACTATTCAAAGTGATTAAGATCCAAACTAATAGTCATTTAAAAAATATTTAGTTAAAACAAAATGTGATATTAAAAAATGAATAAAAAAAGGATGTGAACCACGGCTTTATCCTTAGAGGATATGTGGAGCATAAAAATTCAATATTGCTTTTGTCTGTGTTGTAGTTTGGGTGCATTAAGCAGCTAATCTAATCAGATATATAGGCTAACTTCAGTGCTTTCATTAACTCTAGTTTTTAAAGACAAAGTAAGCCAGTCCAACAATAAAAGAAGTGATGAGTTTTAATTTGTTGATTTGATGGTCTCATCAAGAACTCTGCAGAAGCTAATCTGTGCAGCTTTACCGGCTCAAGTGTTTTAAACAGTAAAATGTCTTTGCAGGCGTCCTGGAGTCTGCGGCGCTGCTCGTCTGTTTTGGGATGCACAACCCGAGGCTCTGAGTCGTCGTCCTCGTCATCATCGGGGTTATACGCCTCTGCACAGACTGCAGCAGAACAGACAAGTTATAACACTGCAGAATGTACCGTTGATATCCTATGGGTTACGCATGATGTTCCAGTTACTGACCTGAAACTCTGCGGTTGTATTTACTTGCTATAGATTCTGCGGGAAGAGAAACAAATATATTTTTAAGATTGATAGTCTGATCATTGTTGATTATTTGCTTTGTATGCACAGCTTGCAAATTCTGGTTTGTACACAGTTCCTCCGTTTTCTTTAGTTGCTGTTGAGCATGTAAGGTAACAGTTTTTAAGGTTGTATCTTATATTACGAGCAAAAATAAATAAATCACAAAGTAACATAATAATACTCACTAACAGTCTCTTCCTCCTCCTCATCTTCCTTATTTGACTTTGGTTCAAAGGTCACTCCTTTCCGTGAGGATTTGAAGCTGCGTTTTTTCTGGCCCTTTTGGTCATTTTTTTGGCCCTCCAGAATCGTTGTAAAATGCTGCACCGCAAATTCAACCAAGTTAAGAGGCCTGCGACGAAGCACCTCCACCGTGTATCCCTGCAGCAGCTCCCTCAAACCAGCCGGTATCTCCACAGTACTCATCGTAAGGGTTCAGAGGTCACTGACTGGATTCTGATGGTAAACTAAAAAAATACTAATCTAAGTTTCAAATATTTGGATTTAATATACGTGGATCTGTCTGAACTGTCATCACAGGAACTATCTGACTCCCCCCTCTTGTCTCACTAACAGTCAGCAGTGTATTGATTTCTGTATTTAGCACGGCCTGTTGGAAAGTATTGATCAGGACTTTTCACATCACATGTAATTAGAGGCTGTCTGATGGATTATATGTCAGCACTTTGGCAGAGAGAAACAGAGAGAGAGAGAGAGCTTTGAATAGCTGCAAAATCAAATAAATATGTCTAAAAGATACAAAAAAAATGCTCATGAGACTTTTTAATACAGGAACATGATCATAAATTCATACTATGAAACCATCTAAAAACACTTGTGAACAAAAACCTCAGCAGTTTGAGAGATTTTTGGAGCTTTTTATGCCTTTATTAGAGACCAGAAGAGAGAGTAGAGAAGGACATTCGGCAAAGAAGCCACAGGTCGGATTCAAACCCAAGCTGCCCGCTTTGAGGACTGTACCCTTTGTACATGGGGCATGCAAACTAACCACTAGGCCGTTATATTTTAATGTTTTAAGAGGACATATTATACCCATTTTCCACCTTTTCAGACAGTCTCCTGTGGTCTAAATGAAACATCTGTGCTGTGCTTTGGTCAAAATACAACATGAATCAAGCACCAGAGGTTTGTGACCCTGTATAAACCAGCTCTCTCAGAATGCTTCATTTTTGGTGCGTGTCTAAGTTTTCCCGGTAGACATCACTCCTCTGTAGCGAGAATTAAAATGGCAGACCTGCGCAACAGTTTTGTTCTAGGCTGGAGGTGGAGTCCATGGGTGGAGATATCAGGGGAGGGGAGGGTATTTAAAAAAAAAAAAAAGTTTTAACCAGAATCCAACTTGTGACATCACAAGTTGAGCAAATTTGAAACAGAGCATTTTTCTCTGTGTTGTAAGACTTATGCAGAACACAAACAAAGGACTGGATGGGTTTATTTCACATTTTGTGGGTCGGGTGACGCTCAGGTTACCCAAATATGTTCAAAAACACTGTCAAAGTGGATTTTTCACCACATGTCCCCTTTAATGTTTCAGGTAGTAGGTCCCCAGAAAAAAGTGTCTTAAACCAGTAGACCTTATTGTAATGATAATTGTTTTATCTTTATTGTGGACATACTTTTTTTGTGTTGATTTTAATTACAAATGTTAGTTTCTAAACTTGTGTGCTATTACATTTATATTCTTATAACCTTACTGTCATGGTCTATAAAACATAACTATTATTATGCAGTGTTGTTATTTTTTAATGAAGTTCAGTTTATGTTCTATTACGTAGATTCATTTTGTACTATTTATATACTATAAAATCCCCAAAGTAATACAAATGAAATGAAAGTTTAAAAAAAATAGTACAGTCGATTTTGTAAATATGGATTCTTCTTTTAATTCTATACATGTTGATAATCACATACTGTTCAATGTCATAGTGACTGCTCTCATAATTTCACATTAAAACAAACAGAGGGTGTAGTTATTAGAGTTGGTCACTAGGTGGAGTGTGACCTCACAGACGGCTCTAAAGGCGTGTATTGCTGACACTCTGAACACACAGCACAAATAAAATGCACCTTTTTCGGATATGTCCACCTGCTTGCAGATAACATATGGTAAGGCACGACATGTTCATTGCACTCCTTGTCTATTATACAAACAATAAAAGATTTTAAAACAAAAAGATCAAAAAACTATTCAACCAAAAAAGGAGCGCGAACATTCGACTGTGTTTGAGTGTGTTGTAAGCTTGTGCATGTACTGGCACAGGTGCAGTCAGGTCTGAAAGATCCACACGCTTAACAGAACCACACGCTCCAAAAGACAATCAAGTACTGGTACATTGTTGTTGGAAAAGAAACTCTTGGTATTATTGTGTGTGTCCCTGGTTTCACATACGAGGCGATATGTAGCCTTCATCACAGGTCTGGTGCTAACCAGTTCAGGAACTTCATTGCGAACTCGAATCCTAAGAAGCAAGCCTGAAAGACAGAAGATGCAAAAAAACACAACTGTTCAGTATTTTAGTGACAGAATTAATAATGTTTAGTTTTTCTGTGACAGTCATAGTATATGATCTTATTGCAGCTGAGTAAAAAAACTGTACTATGCCCTTATCAACCTGATTTTTTATGTATAAACTTTTTGTTGTTGTTGAGAAACATTATTGTAAAGAAACTTCAGGATTAATCTGCCCATTAGAAGTTAAACATCTAAATGTTTACATCTACATTTTTACAAAAAAAAGACAATTTCCTGTTCTGAATGTGATCTTTATTATTTTGTTCATCTGTGCTAATTACTACTAAATGAGTTAAAAAGGGCCGGGCTGGGGAAAGGATGGATTGCAGTTGATTTTCTTTCACTTTATAATAAAGTGTGCGTGACTCTTGATAAGAATGGTAGGTACAAGTTTAAAATATTGGATATCATGACCATACTGTAAAAAACCTACTGATGCACATCTGTAGCAGCTGTAACACACTGATGACATCACAGAGCAGCACCTTTACTGGTTGGAAATATGAAACCCAATTTAGTTTCTTCCCCATTTCAAAGTCTACTTTTTAAAATTCCTCTTATAGGAAGAAAGGAAAATATTTTTGTATATTGAGGGGCTAAAATCTAAACTGTGTTTGTGAATAAATGTATTGTATTTGTATTTTGTGGTATTTAAAAACATCAAGACTACTGGCCAATGAGTTATTGGAGTACACCTTGGTACATTTAAGTTTACAAGGATCTTCCAAACAACTGCAACTAATCCCCTGAGTAAGTTTTAGGAGGACAGTGTATTATCCACAAGCTGTCTAAATGTGTAATCCAGCTCCTAAGAGCCCTGCACTGTGTTGAAAATAAGCAAAGTGCACTCACTGCATTGGCAGGGAAAGCTCGAAGCATGACAGCATTGAAGCCTTTATACAGAGAACCCACGCCTTCCTCCCTGACCAGCTCCCGCAGAACGTCCCGGAAACCGTTAGGATATTTCCCCTCAGGAGCTGAGAAGGAGACACATCAAAAAACTTCTTATAAAGGCAGAGCAGCTTGAAAAACGAAAAGAAAAAAGTATGCTTAGAAATTTGGAACAAAGTCAAGGAATTAAATAAAGTGAAGAAGAAGAAATAAAAAAATAACTAATCTTAAGTAAGGTTTGCTCTGAAACAGCTCACAACAAAAAAACAATAAAGAAAATCCAAAAACTGAATCAAACTATCAGAATAAATTCAGAATTATCTGCGTTCTATTGACACATGTAACGGTCAGCACAGGAAAGGTTTTTGTAAATGACATCAGTAATAACATTATAAATGAACGAAGTTATAAATAATAGTATTTTATCCTCAACAAAAGTTGGGACATTCAAAGACAAACCTGTCTGGAAACGAGACTTGAGCACGTCGGCTGGAATGGCGACCGCCCAGTTAAAGATCCCGGCCATGCCTCCTGCAAACAGCACGCTGGGAACACTGAGCTCGTTGTGGCTGCAGGGAATAGACAACAGGTTCAACTACTCAACGACTGATAACTCTCAACTGTACAACTGAGGGACATAAATACTGTGAGGAAAAGACAAATATTGACCTTTTTCCTGGAGGTGTGAGGAGGTTCTTCAACCACTCGTATGACGTGAAGTACATCCCACTGGCAGGGACATCTGACATACAAAACCAAATAAGAGATAAAAGGTACATTCAAGTGGTCAGTCACTAAATAAATACATCTGAATTTACCTCAGCACAATGTTTAAGTTCGTTCACGTGGTCTTTTCATTCACAGACATTATTACAGAAACAACTTACATGAAAGAAGACAAACTAAGGGAAACAATTGTGCAAAGGAAAATGTGCAACACCATTTCCAGAAAAGATTGGGACCTTTTGTAAAATGTAAATCAAAACAAAATGTGATGATTTCTATGACATTTAAACTGTCACTGACATTTCAATTGAATTAAAAATAGCTAAAATACCACATATCAAATGTTGAAAGTGAAAAATGTCTCTAGCTTTGGAAAATAAGATGCCCATTTTGAATTTGATTACAGCAACAGGTTTTGAAAAAAGACAGCGTTAACAAAAGAATGTTAAGGTTTTGAAGTGCTAAACCTTCATTGTCAACAGGTTAGTAACATGACTGAGTATAGAAAGAGCATCCCAGAGAGGCTGGGTCTTTCTGAAGTTAACATGGGGAAGGGTTCACCATACTGTGAAAGACTGCTCTGGCAAATAGTTCAACACTTTAACAATCATGTTTTTTAAAGTCAAATTTCAGCCATCTATGATGATTTTATTAAAAGATTCAGAGAATCTGAAGATATCTCTGTCTGAGAGGACAGGGCCAAAAATCATGACTTGGTGGTCGTGATCCTCGGGCCCTCAGTCTCCATTTAAAGCAGACTGGATATTGTAGTGGACCTCACTCTATGGACTCCAGTCTATGAACACAGCTCATTGTTACATTCACAAATCACAAGTGCTGAAACTCTGCCATGCAAAGAAGAAAACTTAAATAATCCGGATCCAGAAACACACTGATTCCTTCTCTGGGCCTGGGCTTATTTAAAATGGTCTGAGGCCAAGAAGAAAACTGTCCAGAGGTCTGATGAGTCACAATCTGAATTCAACTGTTAGGAAATCATGGATGTCTCATTCTCTGGGCTATCGAGGAAAGGGACCATCTGACCTGTTATCAGTGCATGGTTCAATAAACCAGAATCGGGGATGGTATTGGGGTGCATTTGTGCACATGGCATGGGTAACCTGTACTGCACATTTGCTTATTTCAGCATGACAATGCCAAACCACATTCTGGTATTCAAGCACATTGCTCTGTAGAGAAAGAGTCCGGGTGATAAACAGGTCTAAACTAGTCACCAGTTGAGAGGGGTACGAAGGATATAATTCAACAAGCGGCAGCCGGATCTGTTGAACAGCTGAAGTCTGAAGATGGTAAAACATTCCACTTTTCAAATGACAGAAATTGGGTCTCTTCTGTTCCCAAACTCTTACTAAGTGTTGTTGAAAGAAGAGATGATGCCAGTGTGGTAAATGTGATTGTCTTCCCAACATGTTGCTGGCATCAAATACAGAATGGCCATACTGAGTTCAGAAAACAACAACATTTGATATGTTTTCTGTGTGCCATTTTCATTTCAATGTGGAGTTTCAATGTTTTAAAAAATCATCCCATTGTTTTCATTTACCTTTTTAACAAACATCCATTTTTTTTTGTTTTGGAAAGGGGATGGCACTAAAACTGGACATAATTTCATCACAGTTACAATAAAGGGCTGTTTTTATATTGAAAATCATGATGACAAATTACAACTGGGAAAATGAACACTAGTTGGGTCACAAAGGGATGAGTCACTAAGGTAGTTGGCAAACAGAGTGATTAGGTGTTTAACACTAGGTGACTAGGAGCAGCAGTTGTAGCCTCAAACCACAAGTGACTCATGCGAGGCAAATCTTTTGGAGCCACTACAAAAATATTGGATTAATAAAACCTGTTTGTAGATTGTTTTACCTCAAACACCAGGAAGTGTGAGTGTTTTTCATTGTGTTTGTTTTACCTCTGGGATACTCAAAGTGAGTAACGTTGAATGTAAACTCTTTGTTTGTTTACAGGAAAACTCAACATGCCAATCTTAAGAGTTAACATTCTCTTTCCATTGAGTGTTCACATTATTTTTCAACACATATTTTAAACAAGACTTAAAACAGACTTATGCTGCGGCTCAGGTTTGGTCTCTATTGGAATGAAGACCCACCTCTCATAAGAGTCAGAGCTGTGCCTCTGTAGATTCCTCTGATCCCAGACTCTCTGTACAGCTGTTTGACACAGTCCATTGGCCCTGCATACTTCACCTCTCCTGTTGCTGCCTGGATCTGCAAACATTTTTAAACACTATTTTACTTACACTTCCATAAATATAACCTCTCCAGAATGTGAAGTAATAAAACATATATGACAATCAAACACAAGCTCTGTTTTAGACTGATGATGAGATGATGTAAATCACATGTCCTCTGACCTGTAGGAGACATTTGATGCGCTCTCCAGGAGCCATGATGCCCGTGGTGAACACTCCAGACAACATCCCTGCAGCAAACAGCTGTGGATACCTGCAAGAGACGATGTGCTCCCACATTATCACCCAGAGAGTGATAATACAACGATTATAGTGCAACCACCTAAAACAGAGTTTCACCTACGTCAGGATATCATCAGGAGTTCTTTGTTGTAATTTCTTGCCCAGTCCAAATCCAAAGAAACAGACAGCAAACATGGGGGTGACTCCAATGATGGGCGCCGCCATGCCTTTATAAAGCCCCTTCACACCCTGTGAGGAAGACGATGAATAGAAGGACATCAGCACAAGGGGGAAAGACTTTTCAAGCATTATTTCTTCAAGTATTAGATTAAGATAGGAACTTTATTGTATAAAAGAACACAATGAAACTTTGTCAGGCAGTATGCATCCTCACCTCTTTGGCTAAAGTCTTTTTAAAACAATCAATGGTTCCGGCATAAATAAGACGCTCTCCAGGTTTGGGTTTGGGCTGTGTCTGTAAACGCACCTGAGAGAAACAAAAGAAGTTTTCACATCATGCAGGGGGCAGCGGTGCAATTATAATCAAATCACTTTGACAATGGTACAAACTGAACAGGTGACTTCACAGTCAAAACAGTGAAACAACTTCTTTGAAAAGTCCCACAGATGTTTGTTGTTTTTTTTTTTTTTACAACATTTCTTTACTGAAATGTCTTGATATCTTTTGACTGAGCTGATATGCAATAAGATTATATTGGTCAATTTGGCTGGTAAAATTTCTAGCTCAGTTCATGGGTATTGCTGTCATTGCTGCAGGTGTGATTCAGTCATCAGGTGAGATCTGACAGTAGTGGAAGCCATTACACCTGCAATGAGCTGAGTCATATAACTCTCTGTATGTAGGTCAAAGGGCTGCAGCAGGCTGAGCTGATACTCAGAGCTCTGGGCAGTCGCATAAATGAGATTTAAAACACCTTGTTACTTGCACACATCTGACTGACATATGTTTGTTTTTTATCCATCCGGATGCACTCTCCTGGTTGTTTCCTAACGTAACACAGAAAGTGTAGAACAGACACACAACGCGAAGCAATCACTTTTATCGTGTCGAGTGGATGTCCTGCGAAGACGAGGCAAACCCCTCCAAACCCCCCAGCGAAGAAGTTCTTCAGCGGGCTGATCGGCTGCTGTTTCGACATTTTTACTTTCCGCTCTGCAGGAAGAAGAAAAACAAAAACACACACACAACTAAAAACGACTGAATGAAACCAACACGGAAAATAAACACTCCCTCACAAACCGCAAAAATAAACAATAAATAACAACTCTCACCTGGACGACTGTGGCTCTGTGACGTGTTTGCGTGCTCCTGTCACTGCTGCCTGCTAGACCTTTCACCCACTTACTTACCCGGACACATTAGACCACCACACAGCAATGCTCTGCTGGTTCGTCTCCGTTTGGTGTCCGGGTAGAAACTTACCACTTTGTGAGAAACCTGAGTTGGCTTATTAGCACATAAAAATTAAACATAAAATATGCATTTGTTATTAAAACATGTGTTTGTGCAATATGTTTTTGATAATATACTAATTTTATGTGTAAAACTATTGCTTCTATTTTAAATGATGTATTTTTAAACATTTTAATTCATGAAACTAGTGTATAAGTCTTTAGTTTTACCTGCATACTGCAAATTAGAGCTTAATTTTTTTTATATAAAGGATATATTTTTTTATCTTTCTCAGGTATATTCAGCATTTTATTAAAACATTTTAAAAAATGGATAAAGGAAAACAAAAACCAAACACAAAAGACTACACATGAGAAGGTGACAAGAATGATAAAAACAAAGAAGGTTTTGATGGAAACAGAAAGCAAGTTAAATAAAGGACTGTGAGTAAAATGATCATTTTTTTCATATTATACTGAAGTTACATTAAAACTTAAATGATGGTTACAGTTTAATCTACCTTGTTTCTTTGGTTGTGTTCTGAGTGTCGCCGTGTAGCCGACAATATCTCTCCACAAATATCTCAAATTAAGGTTTTATATGGTTTTAACCATAGACTGTAAATATTAACTGATAGACCCTCTCAAATACCAATCTGACCACTTCCACTGTTAAAATATAGCTTTATTAGTTCTGTTATAACACAGTTGCAGCATTTTGCAGACAATGTTAACCACGGTAAGAAGAGACACTCACCTCTCTCACATGTGCTGTAAACAGACACACAAATACTTAATGAATGATTAGTCAGACATTAACTGATAACTGATAACACTTCTTTCAGGTTGTGTCTACCTCCTCAGAAACATCTTTCCACACAGAGAAGCCATGCCAGGGACAATAAAGGGTAAGTCCAAGTTTAAAATGGGAAATAACAATCACAACATCATGGGGGAGAAAAACGGAATTGTCCATGTTGGTATTGAAGTATTCAAACCACAAGGAGATAAAAGAAATGTTCTAGACTTTGCCTCCCTCGGATAAGAAGCGGTAACATCGAAAGAACGAATAATTTGGATAGTAAGTGCAGAACCATTTCAGCTACAGCTTTCATAAGCCAATACTCCGTTTATTACAGCAAGATTCTATACAGCCTTAGTGCAGCACACTAAGAATGAACACGAGCGCAGCATAAAGACAAAAACCCTTCAGTCTAACAGGCAATCTGTAAACAGTCATTGAGTTCTGATGCTTGCGGAGTATTTGCAAATGTAAGTATGCATGATCGTCTTTTAGTGTTGAAAAAGCAGAATAGGGCAAAAGTACCAGCTGTAAAAAAAAAAACTGCAGACGAAGCTAGAGGAGAGACTCGATATGTAGCAGCAATTCCTCAGCTAACTTCTTAATTTATGATTACACGTGAGTCAGAATGTGCTTTTTTCACTATATGTCACTTGATTTTAATTCTACTTATAATGAACAGTGAGATGAGTGATAGAGGAAAGTTGGGTTTAAGAGTAATTTGTCAGTTAACACACCGTAGTTTGGTCCCATTTACAGGGAAGCACAGAAAGGGTCAAAGCAATCTGAGAACAGTTGGCACCAAAAAGTGTAACATAACATCAAGTCTGCCTTATATTCATTCAAATATTTGAGTTGATCCAAAAAATACAATTATGATGATTGTGTTAAAAAATAGTTTTAGTCTTGGTTACTGTTACTTCAAATTCAAAGCACTTTGAGTGCATACATATTCTTTATGTTTGTTAGTGATTATTGCCATGATTTTGCTGTTTGGCCTATGTTTTGGCTATTTTTAATCTCCAATAATGACAAAGCCTCACAGATTTGTGCATTTGTCATATTTTTTTCCTCGAAGAAAAAAGAGAGAAAGAACAAATCTCCATCCACAAAAATAATCTGTGCATGCTGCAGTCTTTGATGAAGAGTCCCAGAAAGAATTGGCAAAACTGGCACAGTAAACAGGGCATCCCATCAAACAACAGTTCCTCTTCTTCAAGCTTTATTGTACCTCCCTGCAGCGGACAGGAGCAGACTACAGTGTGTGAGCCTGACACTGATATGGTTAGTCCTGGCTTTCACAAATCTGCGGGTACTCCTTGAAGATCTGCTGCACAATTAGTTTATCCATCTGCTTTGCTGTAGCGCTCCCTTCCTCTTCTCCTGGATCTTCTTCCTCATTGAGAATCCTGCGCAGCGCCCCCTGCAGGTCAGACAGGCGGTGCTGGTGCTCCAGGTAGTCTGTTGAGCGCATTATGGAGTGCATGAGGGAGAGGTACTCCATCCTCAGCTTCAGAGGGAGCGTGGGAGAGAAAATTATAATCAGACAAGGAAGCAAAGGTTTGATGCAGCATTGAAAAAGTTGTTCAACATTTATAAGGACCCATTTCCAGATAGCTGCCAATTCCCTCTGATGCCAGGCTCAAAGTGGGATGCTCAAAAGCTGTTATAAAGTTGTGATGCTGTGTTCCAGGATTTCTATAATATAAATGCATTTTATCTGATGATTATAATGCTAAAAAAAAAAAAATAAATTAAGTGCACCACCAAATTTGAAGGAGTCTACAAATCTAAGCAATAAACCTTATGTTAGAAATCTATTCATTTACCAGTCAAACCATTTGTATTATAGTAACTCAATCCCAAAAGGACCTTCTCAAAAAATGAGCAAGTGTTAGGACAATAGATAGAAGAGGGAAATCTTTTACGTATCTCAAAGTAAAACAACATTTCTAACACTCTATTAGCTACCTTTAGACAACTGATGCTAGAAGTCCAGCACTTACATACCTATGGTTTCATTAGTTATTTGTTCAAGGCTCACATTACGTAAGCTTGGAAGTACTTTCAAATCAATACAATTCAAATAACTTTATTTATCCGTATTTAAAAGTATCAGTGCGCACACAAATGACAGCACAGCACAAAAAAAGCACACCCACACATATCACATATCAACAGCACATACTTTCATTAGTTATTTGTTCCAACTTAATAGTACATATATACTATATAATATTACTAATGTAACCCTTTTCTATAGTATTGTGTAGAAATATCAAACAATAATATGAGCTTTCAAACACGTCCAAGCAAACAGTATTATTTTAAGGTCAGTGTCGTGCGATAATGTTAACTGCTGGATTATCCAACATGTTATTTTATCTTTATAGATTGCCAGATTCCCCTCTGGATTTTCACTATTCATTGGCTTTTCATTCCATGGTCAATTTTGAAGCAATAGATCAATAGATTGATAACAATTATCTAAAAACCCAATCTTATCAGAGTAACGACCTTGAACACAGCAGAACAACATGTTAACAGCATTTGAGCATATCAGAGGAAAGTGAATATGTGAATATTGCCAGGAAGTAATTAGGAAGGTTGATGCTAGAGTGACCATGTGTATTTCCCAAAATGTGGAATCATACATTGAAAGCATAATAAAACAATAGCTAGGTGGTGTTTCCAGGTCTCACCTTTTCTCCAGGTGAAAGGTCAGATATTTGGCGAACAGCAATGTCAATCATCACCATCATGTCAGTGCGGTAAAAGATGTCAGCTGTCTCTCTGCTGGCAAAAACATCCTGCAGAAACTTTAGCACTGAGTGCGGTGCAGGCGGGGTGTGTTTAAACATACACACCGGGTCATCTGGAGGTGAGGATGACACAAAGTGAGTGATGACATTAGTGGTGAGAAAGTGGAGATGCAAAATGAGAAACACAGCAAACACTGATGTTTTACCTCCTCTGTTCAGGAGCAGCAGCACTTTCTCTGACAGGATCTTGACATTTTTCTTCTTCAGCTCCTGCATGATCACATTGTTGCTGGGTGCTGCAAACACAGATAAGACAGAGTTTCCATAGTCAGGCAAGACAATCTCTTCTGTAGGTCAGCTTCACAACACTAGGATGCTCAGGGTTTTTCTTTCTACTAGTGCTGCTTGTTTCCTGCTACAATAAATGAAAATGTCTTGTAAAAGAGCTGCATGTTGCCTGTCCTCACCTGTGTGGTGCAGGTTGAAGGACAGCAGGAGGTTCAGGAAGATGTCAGGCAGCTGCTCTGTTGGATCAGAGGGAAGCCCATCCTCCACCACGCCCAGCAGAAACTGAACAAAGTCTGCATTCAAGTGTTCTGAAAGCAGAGAGGGAAAGGATTATGTCTTGATAAAGAAGACACAATCCTTTAAATACACCTTTGAATGCATGCGTGTCAAACTTCTGGATCGGTTTGAGGATGGAAAACCTTTCATAATCAAGTCAGACTTAGAACACAAAGTTGTTTGTTACTCTTTTGGAATGATTAGCATTGTTCATCAGAAGTGTTTTTGTTTTTATTGGCAGAGGTAAATATTCGTATTTGTTCCATGGCATACCGTAGTGATGATATGGCACCTGTTCACCCATTGAGAAGATCATTGTAAGAACCAGAGCTGTGTAGCAAATTTTCTGGTGTTCTGAGGAAAGCAAAACAGGTAAGAAAAAGTCATTCAGGGTCATGTTTAATGTTTAGCTCGGGGAGTACAACATGAGCAGAACCCCGTGAAGGTAAAGACGCCCACCTTGTGTGTCAGTCTGAAGGTCCCTGGCCAGCTCCATGGGGAGGATGGAGTTGAGGAAGGTGGAGATGAGGGCAGCGTCCAGGCTGCACATGGCACCGAACACTTTAAGCAGCAACAGCCGTAAAGACACTCGAAGCTCCTGCACAGTCACACGGTTACAACAATGACTAAACGCCAACCAACCGTACACTGAACGTCATTATGAGGTTTAACTTTCACTGAAGCAAACCAGACTGAACACTGGGTGGACTCATGATTCTGGGAGATGCTTCATAATTTAAGCTACCAAATGATTACAAAACACCCGAACCAGCAATTAAGCCGACAGCAAAATGTCTTTCAAATTTTTGATTTCTCCTTAATTTTGTCTTACCATCTGATAATATGACACCAGAGACAGCACATTCTCGTAGTGGTTTGCCTTGCACATCCTCTTGCACACCTCTGGATCAGCATCAGTCTGAAGAGGAGGAAATAAACCATCCTTTAGTTGTAAGCAATGATATAATAACGTAGTAACTATGTAACTTTAGAATCTGTGATGTCCCCTGAACACACCACAGGATTATGGAGCCCACTGACAGCTCAGCAGGACATCTCAGCCTTGATCTGAGTTCTGGTCGGGACAACCTGCCAACAAAGAACATTTGGCAGCCTGATGAGTTTACAGATCCAGTCTTTAACCACACGGTTGGATTTGTAAAGTCGTCTGAGCCGCTCTGATCCTATCAAATATGTCTGGAATTTACAGCACGACATCTGGACGGGTCCTCTTGTGGGCACATCACTGACTGATCCCAAGTGAGAACATTGAATTTCTTTCTGAGGACAGCGCTTCCCGAAATGTCCTTTTCAGGCATAACTGAATGGGTTTAATTTATATTAATACATCAAACATAATTACTCAAGTTGGAGCACGTTTACTATCATGTTTGTTCACTACCTGTTTCTATAACTGTTAGAAACATGCAACCTTTGTTTTAAAAAGTGTAAAAAGTCTGAAATCCATCTGGATTTGAGTTACAAAATCACTTTGAACTTTTTAAATAAGAAAAGACGGGCCAGCAGACATTTCTAAACCATTTTTTTTTGCAGGAGTGAGGGGTCAGCAGCCGTCTGCATCATACCAGTATCTTCAGCAGCTCTTCCAGATAGCAGGCAATGAGAGCGTGGTCTTCATGTAACGCCCAGCTCCGCTGCTGGGAGTCATCACGGTGCCGGGTGAGGTCGCTGAAGATCACCTCCAATCTCTGTTCATCATGACAAACCTGACCCTGTGGCAGCGCTGTACTCAAAACCTACAGGGACAATAGACATCATGACACACCTGTTTCTGCTGATACTTGAAATACCAGTCCAGAGACTGGACATTTCCTTCTCTGTCATAGAAAGACACTCCTGATCTATACCTCTACCTTTCCTTTTTAATGGAAGTAACAAAACCTGAGTGACATTTCACACAATGATATTAAACAGTTCAAATGTGTTTGGTCTTTAAACCAGCTTTTAATACATTTTAAGGGACGAAACGACACTGTGTTAGCCAAACATTTTTACACGTATAAGTAAGGCAGCAAACATATAAGCAAAGAATTGCTTACTGGCTCAGCCAGAGGATACAAAACATTATTAGCTTCCATTGAGAGCTATGTTTTTGGCTGTATGTTGAATTTTCAATATCCACTATTCACTCTCCCTGTACCTCTATTCTGGTCCTTTAGTTTCTAAATATTCCACTATGCTAGCAAACTAGCCTGCGGCTAACGTTCATTTTTTGCTTTTTGGTGTGGGGTAATAAGCGAATTGGATTTATTTGGGCTTCTTCCTGAAAAAACAGCGTTATGCAGAGTGTTGAAGGTGAAAAAAGACATTACTTGAAATATGTAGATGAAATAACCAACACACTCTGTAAAAAGTGCAAACAGACTGAGATGACAGTTGAAAAATAATTGTCTATAAGTTCCTTTGAGTTTAATCTAATAACAAGTAATGCATCAGACAAAACTGTGTCTTGGAGGAGGAAATAAGTATTTTTTTAAAAACCTATAGTACTGAGAAGTAAGCAAGCTTTAAAAAACATCATCTAAGCAATAAGGCAGGTGCGTAGGAGAGGAATGAATCCATCAAAGATTGCAGGTAAACTACTGCACGATGTCTTTATTGCACAAATGCAATGTCAAAGTTTCTGTACCAAATATTGCTGGTGTATTTGTGCAATTTAGACAGTGTGCAAGATTTTCCCTAGCCGTTCTAGTTGTGTTGCAATGGTATGAAAACAAATATCGATATCATTTAATTTTTACTACTATCATATCAAAGTTAAGAATTCTGGTATTGTGTCAACCCTAGTTAGGCTTTTTCTTTTTCTGTGCTGAGGACTATTGCCACCGTATAATACGTGCATCATAACCGCAAGGCTATTAGCAAAAACATTTAGGCTTTTTCTTAGATGAGCAGGGCCACGGTGTGCACCGGCGTCTCCATGTAAACAACGATTGCAGCCAGAAGCTTTCAGCTACTGCTGTTTGAGAGTTACATAACACCCACTAAGAACAACCTTACAGCTATACAGAAATATATGACAGGAGAGAATTAGCTGATATCTTTCAGCTTGGTTTGACACTGCAAAGCTTGCCTCTGCATGGTACAAACAGGAAATGAGTAAGTGATACTGTGAGAACTGTGGTCCTTGAGAAATGTCAGCTAAATGCAGACTGAGCTGTAACTCTAAACTACATCGGTATTCTCCTTTAAGGTGGCACAGCCCCAGGATGCTGAATCCACATGATGTAAAGTAAACATACTGACCTTGCTCTCCACCAGCGAGAGAAGGACCTGCTCCAGAGCACGGGAGGCCTGAGGTAAGGCTGTCTGCAGGTGGCCTACCACCACACCCACGGCAACCCTCGACAGCTCGTAGCTCAGGCCTGTGTTCTTCCGCACCAGCTCGATCAACTCGGCCCCGATAGTCATGGGAACCGGTTCAGACGCAGTGGGGCTGCCAGGAGGGCTGCCAGCAACTGAAGGGGGGGCAACCGGCCATTCATTTTCTGGCTGGTCCTCCTCTGCCGCAGGCTGTGAAGGAGGAGGGGTTGCTGAGGGCTTAGGAGGCTGTGGAGCCGGACTCTTCTTTGCAGGAGCCAAATGAAGAGAAGAGTCAGGGGAGGGCCCGTCTAGAGATGATGCAGAGGGCTTCACACGGGACGGCACTGGAGGAGGGGGGGTGCTGGACACACTGGGCAGACTAACATCAGAGGAGACCAGAGAGTGGGAGGAGCCAGACTCTATGGAGGTGGTGCTTATCGAGAGGGAGGGAGCAGGGGACGGAGGGAGAGAGGTCCCTCGGGAGGGGGGCTCTGGCTCTGCTGAGAGAGGAGAGAGAGAGAGAGAGAGAGAGAGAGAGAGAGAGAGAGAGAGAGAGAGAGAGAGAGAGAGAGAGAGAGAGAGAGAGAGCTCCAGTTACAGAGAGGAGAGAGAGCAGAAGTGACCGGACTAAGAATAGAGTGTTTGTGAAGTACAAAGCTACAGCAGATAGCCTCAGCAAAAACACTATGTTGTGAAATATATAATAAACCTACGATGTTGTGAACACACCGCTGCTGTCTGAGTTCTCACCTGCACGTCGGCTGTTTCGCTGCTTTTCAGGGGGAGGAGGAGTGATCGGGGCGGCACGTCGAGCTTGAGGTGGCACCTGCAGAAGGACACAGTGGAGGTTAAATTAAACATGTGCAGCTTAATGAGAGGTATAACTAAGTGTGTGTGTGTTTCTATACGCCCCAGTGCCTTGCATTATTATTCACCTCCCTTTAATTTAAAATATATATATTTGAATTTAACAACTGCAAATTAAAGTGGATTTTACTAGGGTTGTATGAAATGGAAACAAAACATAATAGTCTATAATTATGAAGCTGGGGAGGTAGTAGTCTTCAAAATGATTTACAAATAAAAATATGAAAAGGCTTAAGATTTTGGCTTTGAACCTCCAAACTTTGATCAGATGTAACTGCTTTCTGGTTCATATATGGCCACTCTCTTTTTGTAATTTTTGTCTGTGCTTGTTAGTTATAAAGTAAAAGCCAAAACAATTCTCTCTGAGTTCCAGCTTGTAACACTGTAATATGCAAGACAGTATGTTCAACTGTGCATGGCATCGGCATAATATTGGTTTAATTCTAATTTTGGTCTCTTGTGAATGCCTCTATAATATAATTGTAACTCCTGATATACTGTAGTTTTCATCAAATGAAGGAAGAAGACACATTTTAATCTTTAAAATGCTGCCATTCATGTGCAGACGTGTTGGGCAATATCATCCGTCAAGGAAATACATGTAGATTAGTTGTGTTTAATACATGTTCAATAAATTGAGCATTAATGAGTTATTATTGATATGGCACTTTCCAGAACAGAAGCTGGAAGTGTTTAAAGAGCATACATAGAAAAAGGGGGACCATTCTAAACATTTGATTAGTACTGTGGGAGTGTAATACCTGATAAACGCCCTGTTCTCCCTGCATATTGTCCATGCTTCCTGATAGCGGCACGCCCCCCTGTCGTCCATAGTCTCGGTTAAGGCCATTGGGTGGAGGAGGAGTCTGACTGAGAGATATTTCACTGCTGGAGGATGGGATGCCTGGTTTGTGACTGGCAGACGAGGAGCTCCGCCGTGAGAGAGTCTCCTTTCTATGATGGATCAACTTTCTACAACACAAAAGGGAATATAGATGATAAATCACAGCACACATTCAGTCTCAGAAATGTTTTTTTTTTTTTCTTAAAGTCTTTGACTGCTTTGCACTCACTGTAGAACATCTCTCTGTTCAAGATTGTATTTGCCTCCATTTTTTAAGGCTACATTATGGATTCCTTCGATGGCTCGGTCTATAGACTGCAGCACCTCATCCTGCTCCGGAGCCTGGAACCAGACCAGAGAAAAATGGAACTAATTAAATATTTATTAAAATAATCATTAAACTTTAAACAAAACAGATCTGTTGCTCGGGGACAAGTGTGGCTTCAGGCAGGATCAAACTGGGGCAGTTATCTAACAAACAAAAAAACAGCTTTTTAACCACTGAGGCTTCAGATTCAGCCTTATTAAACCTCTACAGACAATTCCATTACCAATAGGAGAGAGCATTCCTATCCTGCTGCTGTGTGTGAGTCTGTGATTTTCCTAAATACATGCTGTGACTGGTTCACTGTAAGCCTGGGACCTTAGAAAATCCTCACTGTGGAGCACATGAGGGTGTGACTGAGATCAGTCTATGTAGAGGGAGCTACTTGGTCAAAACTAGTTGAGATACATGTTTGATAATATTACTGAGAACAGAGTCACAGGTAAACAATGGCTTTGTGTCTTGTTGGCTCTGTCCTTGCCTCTGTTCTGTATCACATCCTACCCTGTATCTACCCCATCCTGTCCCATCTCCTCTCTGTCGCAGTGAGCAGCTGCAGTGCAGAAGGCCAAGACCCCCATGATGTAACCCTTGCAGATCATTTATGTTTTGCCTCAGCAAACAAGCATTTCTTCCATGCCAATAATCAGCAGCAAGCCATAACACGGCCTGTCCTGCAGCACTGTAGCAGTAACACGGGACGTGTCTGTGTCGATCCCATCACCGTTAATACGCATTCCCCAGCTTTCACTTCACCTCAGTGTGCTCCTGCTCTTGAATCAACTGAAACGATAAGAGTGACAAGAGTCTGCTCAGAAATGTGTGTTTACCTGTACTTTTTCGATGTATGAGGACGGGATGTAACCAGTTTCCCCCGAGCTACAGCGGGACCCCAGCCACCAGTGTTTGTTGCTCCTCTCCAGGATTAGGAAGCTTTCTCCGGCCGCGAAGTGCAGCGAGTTGGGCTCCGAAGACCGAAAAGCGTACAGAGACCGGTACATACTCTATCAGTGGTTCAACACGCCAAGGCGAGGTGGAAAAATATAAATACTGTATCTGAAGGCGGGGAGTGAAAACAAATCTGCTCCTCTGGAGGTGATTTAAAGAGCCCATGAATGCATGGCCCCGGCGGATCTCTGCTGTGTATTTACAATGTAGCTCAGACCTGATCATCTGACCTGTGACTGTTGCTTGTGAAATCCGCAGGAGGCGCTCTTACTGCATGAACACACCCACAAGACATTTTAATCAAACGCAGAGGCGAGCGTTCATCCTCTATCCTGATACTATTGATATTTTATTGCGACATTATTAAGATTATAAAGTGATATTTTAGAGTTGCATTGGTACCATATAAAAATGTTCTGAAAGTTTAACATTTACTATTTCTATTACGTGGATTATATTGAGGCCAGCCAGTAAAAACTCCATTAATATTTAAAGTTGTGCAGTGATACACGGATCAACTGTTAAGCTTATTATGGAGACAAGAACAGTTTATGAATAATTGTGAAGAGTTTAAGTGGCTCATTAAGTCCTTTTTTTTTTATTTATTTTTTTTACACACAACACGTGGACAAAATACCATCAATACATCTGAGAAATTACAAACTCCAGTTTATTATACAAACATTTTTCATCATCATTGAGGATCAGCAAAGGACCTTTTACAAATAGTCATGATTTTTCTCAGACTTTGAATCGTTGTAATTGTAAAATGTTTGCAAATTAACAAACAACATTTATCTAGCTATATCATACATTATAAATATATATACATTGGGAAATTCTATGAGCACTACGACTACCCATAGACTGGACTACCACAAATGTGTAAAGAAATAAACATTCTCCCTTAAAAAAAAAATATAGATATATATCTATATATATATAGATATATATATATATTGCTCGATTTTGCGATACAGAACACCGGAAAGAAGCTGCTGGTGTTACAGAGAATTGTGTCCCCCCTGTGTGTCGCCGGTTGCTGAGTTTTCTCTTCAACATGGCCAGCTCGCTGTGTGCCAGATCCTTCCTTCAGAGGTCAACACAGGGTTTTATCTTCTCCTCCAGGACAATACCCGCTCTCTTAAGGTGGGGCTGCTTTTTTCAATTTAAAGGTTGTGGTTACTCTACACCCAAAATGTAATGTAGCCTATGTATGATGGATTAAGTAAGGCATGGCTTGGTGTAGCCTGAATGTCATGCTGTTTTGAAACACCAGGGTAATAGTCGGCCTATTTTTGAGCCGTAGTTTTATTAGCATAAGTTCTATAAGTGTCATGTTGTCCTTGGATTTAAACTTCAGGTCACATTTGTCTATGGATGGTTCATGGTCCAACTTTTGACCTCTTAGGGGTTTTGTCTGTTCACCAGTTAGGGTTGCATGACGACTAGAACTTTCAGACTCCACAACCATCCTTTTCTTGAGTATTTTTTATTTCATGGCTTATATAGTGAATCAACTGGCTGAAGCCCAAGTGCATCTGCAGAAAACATTTAAGTAAGCATGCAGCTGAATCACAGTTATGAACAGTGTGAATGAAATATAACAACCAAATATAGTAATGACAGTCATAAACAATGACATGGCATTGTTATTTTATTCCTTTTCTTACTGTTTGTCTAGTCACTTTATTATAATAAATAATAATAATATAAATACATAAGACTTTCATAGCGCTTTGAGTACTCTTAAGACACTTAACACAGAATAACAAAAAAACAACACAACAAATAAATAATGGAAGAGAAGGAGGATGAGAACAGAGTTAGTGGTTGTAGGCGATGTTGAAGAGGTGAGTTTTTAGGGATTTTTTGTGGTTTTTGCAGTGGAGGAGCTCAGACGAGTAGGGGGGAGTCAGGTTATGGAAGGCTTTAAAGGTGATGATGAGGAGTTTGATATGGATACGCTGGGGGTGGGGAGCCAGTGGAGGTTATGAAGAATGTGGTCACAGGTGTGGAAGACAAGCAGCAGAGTGCTGGATATATTGTAGTTCCTTGAGACTGTTGCAGTAGTCTAGTCTGGAAGTGATGAATGAGTGGGTGAGGGTCTCGGCAGCTGAAAAGGAGAGGGATGGGCGGAGGCGGGCAATGTTTGTCATATGGAAAATGGCTTTTTTGGTGATGTGATGACATGTTGGTCAAAGAAGAGGGTTTGATCGAAACTCTAAACAATGACACTTCTTATTATAATCTCTTATTTAAGCAGATTTGTCTTCTCAAATCAATGTTTTTTTCTGTTCAGTCAGCCATATATATGTTAATTTGAGTAGAACTGCAAACTTATTTTTCATTTAGGCGTAAATATAATTTATTTATCATTCTGTAAGTTTCACAATTTTGTGAAATCTCACAAACCTCATTACTAACTGATTTATTAAGAAAATACTCCATGTATTGTTCAACAAAAAACACTAATAACACTAACCAGTGCCACTGAATATTTTGTGCTGTTTTAATGTAAATGTAATTTTTACAAGGGCTGTTAAAGATCTGATTGGTGGAGACATGGCTAAACACCAGTCAATAATTCGTTTTTGCATTAAATGAAGGTCCTCTTAGAAAGAGGCCTTTAGCTTGTTTGTCAGTCAAAAATATTCTGTGGCTCCATCTGGTGGAGTCAGTCATCACCTTCACAGGCGGTGCCACCTCACAGCTCCTCTGCTGTGTCACATTTAAAACCCAACTGGCAAAGCTTGATAAGATAAGGCATCACATCTCAGTCGATCTTTATTTGTATTGCTCCAATTCATAACAAATGTTATAGCAGGACACTTTACATCAACAAACTACTCAACTAACTACCAGTACTTAAGATTTCTGAGCGTGCTCAGGTTTTTGTTCCAGGCCACTCTCTCTCAGGAAGGGAAAGTAGGACAACAACAGACTAACATGTGATGCAGACAAGCAGAAATGTTTGTTTCTTGGCTGCTTCTTCTCTCCAGAAACAGGCCTCATGCTTTTGGCGCTCAGTCCTCTCAGCATGTTGGCAGAAGATTTTTGGCTTTTGATCTGAGCCACATGGCAAAAATGTGTAGTACCCTTTGATTTATATTTAAAAAAAGTGAGACAAATAAATATATAATTACAGAGAAGCTGACTCAGGCCTCAAGCACTCTTTGCAATATTAATGCTCGTAAGTTAAGGAGCAATGATTATTCTTGTGTAGTTTACATAGAGTTGATGGTAACTTATTTGATCTGGTTTGGTTCCAGTCCATTGCTGGCCCGTTCACATCGATTGGGTCCCAGTGATGATGAAATGTACCAGCGCACCACGGTGTCTGTCATGCAGAAGGAGCCAGGCAGCGGCCTCATGATTCACAGCTACAGTGCTCATGGATTCAACATAGATGGTAACAGGGTGCTCGGGCCCTGTGCTGTGCTGCCTCCTGCTATCCTCCAGTGGAACGTGAGATCACTTCACAAACTACCTTTACAGCTCGTAGACTGTTCTCTCATATTCTGTTTTGTAGAGATTTAATCTATTCTCTTTGAGATTTTTATCGCTTTAAATCTCCTAATGTCTCTCTCTCTCTCTCTCTCTCTCTCTCTTTACAGGTTGGCAGTAATAAAGACATCACAGAAGAAAGTGTTTCACTTTTTCACATGATCGAACCAAGAATAGGTAGAAATTAAAGCACCACGGACCTAAATGTATAAACGGTTGAAAAATGGAATGAATAAACATGTTTCTTGAGCTTTGCTGGAGGGAGGAATACCATCATTACTGAAGATCTTCAAAAACATTTGTCAATAAGTAACCCTTTCTCTGCAGCTCTCAATAAATATTTTCATTTCATGATGCAATTTGGCATGTGTTCTTGTTTCTGCAGAGATTCTCATACTAGGAACAGGCGCAAGAGTTGAAAGAATTAGCCCTTCGGTCCTTGCTCTACTCAAAAAGAAAGGCATCGCTGTGGAGGTGCAAGACACGGTAAATATCGTCCAGTTAATTTGAGTGAACATCGTCACTCCGTTAAGATGTAAGACTCATTAAGCTGCCCAAATTTACGTCTCTGTCTTTGTTCCTCGTCTCTGCCGTTTTGCAGCCAAACGCATGTGCAACCTTCAACTTCCTGACCAGTGAACGAAGACTTGTAGCTGCCGGTCTGATCCCTCCGCCTGTCAGCACGGCACTGGAAGTGAAGCAGGAATAAGTGTTGTGATTTCATCAGAAACTAGGCCTGATTTCTACAGATAAGGATTAGAGGTTCATGAATGATCTCTGGGATTGTTGTTCTTCTGCAACAAGCTTCCAAAGAAACTCAGTGTGAAATCATGCCCAACAGAAACTATTCATAAATTAGTTTGCATCTCTTATTCTATGAGATTAAGGTGTAAAAAATGTATCAGAGCAACGCGCTGTTTCATAAACGGTGTATGTCGGGGTTTCTGTCAGACATTACAGACAGTCGGTGTTTGTGAGTTTGTTTCACTGTACAAAAAGTTTGCACAAGCGCTCATGGAAATGTAACGGAGGACAACCATGATAGAGGGTTGGACTGTAATAAATGTATAGAAATGTTGTTTTAGTGTGTAAAATGTGTATTTAAAAGCTTTAAATGCAATAAAAAATACCCAATGACAATAATCTGATGTGCTAAATATGTAAAATAGATATCAAATGAGCCCCTATATGAATTATTCATTTTTAAAGACACAGTTGAAGATGAAACTGGTAAAAATATTCTTAAATAAAGTAAGATTTCTTTGTGTAAATATGTTCCAGCTCTCTGCCTGAGGTGTTGCTGCTGAGTGTCCTTTATGCTGTAAATCCTCTTTTATTCTTTGTGTCTTTCTGTCAGCCCCCAGCAGTGCTGCCACCAACAAGCTGCCCCTGCAGCACATGACACATTTCATAAGCTCTGTCTTTCTAATTCATAAGCCTCCATAGATAAGAGAGTCCGCAAATCCTCTGCTTGCACATCATCTCTAATCAGCTGCCTCTGTGCCATATGCTGCACAACAGTCTGAACAGTACAACGTGTCGTTCCCATGCAGGGGACTGCATGCATACTTTACATGATGATAGAAGACTGGCAGTGATTAGGAAATAACACATAAAAATATGTTTGATAAAAAAAAATCAGTTGCTGTTGGTCACCTTTTTCAAATGTATAAATGATGCATTTAGCTACACAAGAGTTCATGATACTGACAATAGTCACAAAAAAAAAGAAGAGAAATGTAAATGTGTTTTTATGATATAAGGTAAAGTTTAGCCAATTAAAACTTGTTATCCTTTGATTTGTCCAATCAAAGTAAGACAATTTTTCATGACAATGAATGCAAAAGGAAATCTGATTGTCATGATGTAAACAATAAAACCTAAGAGCTGCGGGGCGCCAGTAGCCTAGTTCTTAGTGCATGCGCCCAATGTGCGGAGGCTATAGTCCTCCGAGCAGACAGCCAAATCCGACCTGTGGCTACTTGCCCACACATCATTCTACACTCTGTGTCTCCCTGTTTTCTGTCTCTATCTACTGTCCTGTCTTTAAAATGAAGGCATACAAGCCCAAAAAAAAACTTAAGTACTATGTTGCAAACATTTGTATTGATAGATTCAAAGTATTACAGTTCCAAACTCCAAAAAAATGCAAATGCAGAAGAATTGAACTTACAAGGAAAACAGCATTGAAATCACAGTTTACAGAATGTCAAATCACGACACAGTACAAGTAGCATCCTCTGCTTTACAACTGACAACACGTCACGTTCCCCTTTTTACTCATAAATTGATGTCAGAGGATGTTATGTAAAGTGTCCATCAGTATTTATAAACGAATCCTATTCATACACATTCAAACACCAATGGCTATTAAGGGTTCAGTGTCTTGTCAAAGGACAATTCGACCTGTGTACTGGGGGAACTGGGATCAAACAGCCAATCTTTTGATCAAAAGACAGCTGACTCTACTAGGGAGTCCTTGCCATGGAAGTATGTTGACAGTGTCTCTCAGTCCTCATCAGAGGTGTGAGATTGGTGTCTCTGCGACCTTCTGAAGCACAGCTCTGCTCCTGTGATCCGCAGGTACATTTCTTTAATGTCCTCAACTTCAGACACAAAGTGGTTTGTTTCATCATATGAGCGGGACACAAAAATCTAGAGGAGAAACATGACCACGTTTAAAAAAAAATACATCCATGTACATAGAGATAAATCTGCTTGAGCGATCTCATTACCTGACTATTTTTTCCATCTTCATTGGGAACTAGCAGGTCGCTTACTGAAGCAAACCTAAAGGGTGAGAGGAAATGAGGTCAAATGATATTTTACAAACGGCCAAAATGAATGTCTTAAAAAACGAGATTTACTTTTGAATGATAGGCTCGAGAAGCTCCAGTGCTGGCTGGATTTCTTTCTCAGGGTTGTTTGTTTCTACAGTTGTGCTAACTGTGGCGATGTACAGCCCATCTGATGCCACGCTGTGCGTGTAGGACACCACAGAAATGTAAACATCTGCACAGACAAAAGAGAAGAGGATTTACTGAGAATTATAAGTCGGTGTGATCAGCTTTTCTGATCTAATCTGAATCTTTGCAACCCACATGCATATAAGTATGGTTTGACGTGAAAAAACATACTACCGGATTTCCTGTGAAGTTGTGTTTGAGGGATGATGATCTGACAGGAGTTTGCCTCGTGGGTGTTTTTAACTGGATGATTTAATAAACAGATGACTCTTATCACATGACCTGCTTTCCTCACTCTGTTCGGGACGTAGCTGGGGTCGCAGATGAGCTGTTGACACTGGAACAGCTGTTGTAGAGCGAGAGAGACAAAAGGGACTGAATCACTGAGGACACAACTGTGCTGCTGCATTTCCAACCCCTTGTCTACATTAAGTAGCTCTTGCCTTCCCCTCAGATTTCACAGCTTTCACTTTGCCGTTGTCCATCAAGACCTCTTCCACTGCTCTGTTCATCAGGAAGGTTCCTCCATATTCTGCACTCAGTCTGAAACACACAGATTTAACACAGCTCATTAAAAGTCACATAATAACATCTGGAAAGTCATCTTTTGTCATTAAAATGCATCATGACATCTGTTTTGATGAGCGTATTCTCATTTCAAGTTAACTACTAAAGTTTTTTCAAGATCCAAGATTCATCCAATTTTCTGTTACCGGGCAAATCCTTGCGGTAGTTCTCCCAGCCCATACACAGGGTACAGGTATGGACTGGTGTTGTGGCGGGTCAGAGACTCAGAGTACAGCCTGATCCGTCTGATGGTTTCCAGACACGGCTGATCCAGATAACTACAGGGAGGCCAGAGGACAGTAAATCAGTCCAGGCAGGTTTTTAATTCAAGGATCAGCTGTTGTTATTTGTTATCTGGTTCAATTGGAATTCTTGTGTCTGACCTTTCGTTGCTGTGTAAGGCAATGGCATGACCTGTGAACTCCTGAACGTCTTGTCCCAAGTCAAATCGACAAAACAGGTCCCGTGTTGTGGTTTTGTTAGGGTCCACGTTGTGGTAGGTTCGAGGGTTCCTCATGTCAAAGTTTTGGGCCAAGTGCAGTAGCTTCCTGAACCTCCTCTTGTCAAACATGCCCATCAGATCTGAAAGGTATGCTTTAGTGAATGACATTTAATAGAGTTATGAGCGTGCGTATGCAGGTGTTTGCTTATCACCTGAAGTTTGGGCATCTTCCTCTGTGCCGGGGACTTTATGCACTTTCCCCGCTTTGTAAACATAGCTGCCTTCAACAACTTTGAAGTCCAAATATCGAGTAACCTCAGTGTGCACCAGGATTCTCACAAGCTCACCTAGTGTAAACACAGCAGAGGGTTCAAGTAATGCACATACTCACACTAAAATAGAACAAAAGAAACACTCACCATTTGCAAGAAAAAACTTGGGGATGAGGTCAATATTCCACTCTTTTCCACACCCTAGTGACTTGGTACAGCCAGGAACTTTGAACTTCTTGTACAGCTGTAATGTATAAAAAATAAAGAATAGTATAACACAATCAAATCAGCATTGTAGCAGCAGCTGCTTTTGTGTTGTTTGTGTATGTGTGAACGCACCTGCTCGAGGGGGGAAATGGACGCACTCTCTCCTCCGTAGTAAGGATTCTTATCGATGTGAAGAACCTTTTTCCCATTTTGAGACAATAAAGCTGAGAGGACGCATTCCTGACACAGATGGATATTCACAATAACGTGCAGTAGTTAGCAGTTTGTCAATCATCAATCTTTATTTGTATGTGACCAACTGACAACAAATGTTATCTCAAGACACTTTACAAAAAGAGCCGGTCTGGACTGTATTCTTTGTCATAGTATTTACAAATACCCAATAGTAATCCCCCATGAGCACAGCACTAAGCAACATTTAGCAAAACAAACAACCCACGTGTAGCGACACAAACAGCCTTCTTCAGGGTGAAGTCACAGCACACAATCAGCTACTTAAATACATACCATTTCTGGTTGTCTGGTATCTGAGTTTCTGTGTTTTCCTCCAAAGAGAACCTTCATCATACCACTTTGTCTGAATTCAGAGCACTCCAGACTCTCATTTTGTTTGTTTCAATGAATAAAACAAATGTATTACAATTCCAGTAATAATGGTTTAAGTATCAGTGTACAGTATTAGTATCAACAGCTATGATTATAGTCTGATATTAATATTAGCAACTATAATGATAATGAAATGAATAGGACTGATTATGTCAATTAAAGGAGTTAAAGTTAAGCAGCTCTTCAATCGCTCATTCAATTTACAGATTAAGGCTAGCATAATGACATCATCGTGGTAAATCCCTTAATATGACTGAATGAAAAGGCTTTTACTCACTCACTGAAAGTGAAAAATGTCTAAATTGATCTTAGTTTGGGTATTATTAAAGCATCTTGTGAGATGAGAAAAAAATGTCTGCATTTAAAATGCAAAGATACCCTTAATTACAATTACCCATGACCCCTTTTCTACATGCACTAAGGAGACTTTTCCTCATTGGCAGTGTTAGTAACTAACTATTACTAAAGTAATTGTAGCAGTGAAGTAAAGGATGGTTGAAATGCTTTCCCTTTTTCTCTCTTTCGATTGTTTATATTTTTCAATCTTATAGATTGTCTTACCTTCAGTCCAGTTCCGAGCACAATAATATCGTACTCCTGCATCCTATCAGTCTCTTCACCTGATTCAAACAGCCTCTCTGAGTCTCAGTGCTTTTCCTGCGTGCCTGCGTGTGTGTGTGTGTGTGTGTGTGTGTGTGTGTGTGTGTGTGTGTGTGTGTGTGTGTGTGTGTGTGTGTGTGTGTGTGTGTGTGTGTGTGTGTGTGTATCAGCAGTGCATATGTGTAACAGAGAGAGACACATTAGTGTTGATGATTTGTGACAGTAAATACTTTGTGTTCTAATTTTCAATAATCGTCTTATGGATCACACATATGCTTGTTTGTGTTTGTGTGTGTGTGTGTGTGTGTGTGTGTGTGTGTGTGTGTGTGTGTGTGTGTGTAAAACTGTGTTTTTTTTGCATTTTATTTAATATTTTTGCATTGTGTGAAATATTTTTCTTTTCATGAAATACGTTCATATAAATGTTTTTGTCACTGACCTTCAGGGCTCGCATAAACTGGCCTTTCTTTTTGTTGAAATAAACCTTGCTTCCCTTTATGTACTGGAAAAATAAAAATTGAAGCAGTTTTCCTTTCTGTTTTGGATTATTGTGATGTTATTTGCGGACGTACAGCCAGAACTACTCTAAAACCTTTTTGATACAGCGTATCACTCTGCAGTAATATTCATTACCAGGTGTAGATATGGATGCATCACTTTCTTCTACCAAAGAAAACTGGCCTGCCTGCTCTAGCAATAAGGAGACATTTTGTAAAGCACTTTTAAATAAAATACCCCCTTACCTCTCAACTCTGCTTTCATTTAACATGGGCAGCCACAATATGCTACCAGTGATGGCTCAGCCTGCAGGTTCACAAAATCCACACAGAGCTTGGAAGATCTGCTTGTTTGCCAACATTCTTGGAAGTTTTGTCCAAATAATTTTTTAAGCAAACCACTATAATAACACTTAGACAATCTGATCTTATTTATTTGTACTTTTTTTGCTTTTAATATTTTAATAGGTGTAAGAGATCATCTTAAACACATGAACATCCCAAGCTTATTAGTTTTAGATGGGTTGCACTACCAATTATAACCAATTATGAAAGGATTGTGAAGAGTCCTGTTCTCTTGTCAGTTTTCCTACCAGGCAGTGAGAGGTGTGGAGGATGCAAAGCTTTTTTTGAATAACTAACAAACATACAAACATTTAGAAAAGCTATCAAGTCATGCTCGGCTCTTGTTTGCTGATTTTTCATCAGCTATGACTACCATGCAGCCTTATCCTAAACAAAAAAACCAAAAAAACAGGCTCTACCTGATTGTATTTCTTGGTGTGATAACAACTTATTAAACTTAAGCGTTTCTAAAACAAGGGAACTAGTCTTTGATTTTAGACTTAAGAGAGAGGCAGCCGTGGATTGAATCATACATAATGGAAATGTTGAGATGTTAAGATTGTACAAATACTTGGGTATGTTTTTGGATGATCAACCCAAATTTGATGTGAACACTGAGGCTATTGTAAATAAGAGGACATGGAGAATTCACCTTTTAAACATCCACCTGATCTTTGTGTGGTGTGCAATCTAGCAGAAACAATTGAACTCGTTCTTATTAATTGTAGGAAGTATTAAACACATAGACAGAGCACGATGTCAGAAATGGAGTGAGAAGGACTGGTACAGAGAGATTTAAAAAGTATTTTGGAGTGTGGTGAAAGAGGGAGAGGCCGTAGATGCCTGTTTAATTCTCTTTTGAGAACAGGTGTGTTGAGGAGGATTAAGACACATGAGGGGTAGTTACAATCCAGCAGATGGCAGTAATGCAACTTCCTGGATGCCAGCTGCCACTGAACACCAAAGTTAAGAAGCAGAAGAAGAAGAAGAAGAAGAAGCAGAAGAAGCAGAAGAAGAATATCTTCCAAACTTCCAACATCACCAATAAACTGAGGACTAGAACAAAACTGAAACATGTCTTCAGCACAGACAGTAAGTAATCCATTTCTAGTGCTCAAGATCGTTTACATTTCCGGTTGTCAGATATGAGTATGCAGCTGATGTTACTGCACATACACATCACTGACGTGTTTTTCAGAAAGTTTCATCAGACCTTACTGTAGCCTATAAGTCATCTTCAACTTAGGTTTAATCATTTTAACGTGCTGGTTGAGTCTGTGTGTTAAATGAACACCTTAGAGAAATCTGAAAAACACCAGCTTGTCACAGTTCACACGTGAGTTTATCCACAGAAACCTGAAAAAGAGGTTTGGGAGTAAATTTAGCACAAAACAAAAGAGGTGTGTCAGATGTTCACACCCTGCTCTGTTGACAAGCTGCAATGAAGTAACATAAATCACCTTCCACATGCCTTCCTGTAATGAAGGCTATTTTCTAGATAAATTAATCTGTTTTAAATGATGTGAAAGTAGATAAACAGTATGTTTCCACATCTGTGTGGTAATAACAGTTAAGGTTAAGTTTTCACCTCAAAGTGACTGGTTTGCCTGTGAAACTGAATAGCCCTTCTGTAATTAATGAAGTCGTCTGAATCCGAATCAAAGCATTGATGTCAGTGACAGGAGCTGCAATTGTCACATGTTCTTTCAGATTTAAACCCACTACCCAGATAAACAGACATTTGGCCACATTTCATCAAGTCATACTCTTGAAGTCCATTATATCATTCATCGGTCCTCCAGAAATGTGGCTGTTTTTTGTTTGTTTGTTTGTTTGGCTTTGAACCTCTGATTATCTTGCCTGTTTGTCTCAGTTTTCAGATCTGGACCCAAACAAGCACAAACATGTGTCCGTCAAGTCCAACCCCGGATTCCTGGAGCGTTTAGGTGAAACAGCAGGGGGGACAGTCTTGGGCATAGGACTGTTTTTCCTTTCGATTTATATTCTCTTTACCAATGAGGTAAAAAAACCCAAAAAAAACAACAACACACAGTGGAAAACAAGTTGCATTCACGTGTTACATTACACATCAAAGCTAATGTACACTGTTAAAGTCAGATTGGTGTGTTAGCAGACGTAAGGACCGTATATGCTCACTTACAGGGACGGGCTCTGCAAACAGCGTCTTCTCTGGATGAGGGTTTGTCTCAAGTCGTATCGTTGGAGTCTTTCTCCAGCCTCAACCAACAGAACAACAACCATTTAGTTCATCTGTCTGCAAAGCTTCGCACCTCACAGGTAGATTGATCATTTTGTCTGACCACTACTTGACCAGTAATTCGCTGAAACAATCAGAATATTATTCAATGATCTTCTGCATGTGTGTCTGTGTAGTCCCTGTATGACCCCAACTACAGAGTGGAGGTGCAGGCGGTGAAGCTGCAGAGGCAGGTGGAGATGTATCAGTGGGTGGAGTACCATGACAGCAAGTGAGTCTTTCATCATGCCCATCAGTCTGTCGACATTCACGGTTGAGTAAGGTGTAAATGAAAAAACAGTGAACAGAGTTTATTTAGACTGAGGTGGGTTTGTTACTGTGTGACCAATTTCAGGGACTACCAGGAGAATGGCGAGACCAAAACTGAGACGACATACACCTACAGTGAGTATTTACTTCTATTCATCTGCCCTTTAACACCCTGCTTGTAACACCCGCCAACGTTATAACAGCACACAAACGTAATAATCCACAAACGTAATACAGATCTGCAGCTTTTATCCGACTCTGTCCTCCATTCACAGACATCAGTTTAAGTTGACTTCATGTCATTCATTAGTCATTTGTAAGCCTTTCATTTGTGGTCAGACTGTCTTAAATCCTAAGATATGTTCGTTTTTAATTATTTTTCATAGAATGCTAGACTGTTATAAATGTATATTCAAGTTTTTGGCTTTCGACATGCAGACATACTTTGTTTAAATAGTTCATAGGCCATTAAATCACTTTCTTTTTGGAAATCCATATTAAACAAATCTATTTAAATAAGACACGTACATGCCTCAAAACAATTCTGTGAACTGACAAGGAGTGACAAAGCTGTGTGCCTGTTTGAGAGAGCGAGAAAGAGATGAGGTGGACTTGGGTTAGGGGTTAATGCACAGCCTATATTACATTCAATGTTTCTGTAAGTTATTTATAATATACTCAGAGCGCTGTTTTGACCCGCTCTGCCCAAACCTGGGATTTTTTTCTAATGAGCTGACTTGAACCCATTAGCAGGTGTAAAGTGTAAGTAAATAAAAAAACAAATCCCTGCAAAGGTAATAGCTATTGCATTTGCAGGAAATGTTGTATTAAGCTTGAAGTAGGCAACTGCTTTTACGTTTGTGTGAAATGTATTGACTGTATTTGAAGCTTTATATGTGATTCCTCTTCTTTAGACACCGAGTGGAAATCAGAGCTGATCAACAGTCGTAACTTTGACAAGGAAATTGGTCACCAGAACCCAAGGTATTCTGATGGTTTTAAGTTTATTCTGTTTTATTCTGTTAAATCAAAAAAAGTGAGCAGGTCATCTCTAAAGACATGTTTGAATCTCAGTGCCATGGCGGTTGAGAGTGTCACAGTGGTGGCTCCTGAGGTCAGAGTTGGAGCTTTCATTCTCTCCAAAGGTATCTGAACACAAAGACACAAACATACAAGAATGACACAGAGACTGTATTTCATGTCACTCATGATTCATCCGTTCATCGCTCGGTCTTCCTCAGGCCTTGTGGAGCAGATTAATGACTTCCAGACGCTGAGTTTGAAGGATTTTCCCGCCTCTTACGTGGACCCTTTTCTATCCATTGATGACGATTACTTCTATCACACTCAGTCCCCTCGCAGGCCGGAGGTAGGTGCTCCAATGTAAAAATCTCACACATACAGAGATGTCGGCCTCTGTTTTCTTACGAGTCAAATTTGTGTTACTATTGAGGTTTTTTTTATCCATTAGGTTGGGGATGTGCGTGTAAGATTTTCCTATGCTGGACTGAGTGGCGAGACGTCTATCCTCGGCCCCACTGAAACTGTGAGTTACTTTGGGACATGAGCTCACTCATGGGTACAGTACAACATCATGTTACTGACTCAAAGCATTCTCTGCATCATCCATGTATTTCCACTGTGACCCCACTATAATCTACATGTCTTGGTATTTATCATACTCTCGACCGTTGCTACGTGGTCTTTTTAAGTTGCAGCTGTACTTACTATACTACTTTTAAGGGGTAAGAATTGAAAGTATTGCTGACTTATTATCATGATCAGTTCATCTGTTGATTCGTTTCACTCTAAGTGTTCTGCTCTATAAGGTGTGGTTAGGCCCTGCGTTAATGTTCAGTTAAACTGTGAAGTGATTCTCTCTGCACAAAGACAACACTATAAAGATTAGTAGCGAGTACATAAGATGTACAGCCTGCACCAGAGAACCAGGGGATATTTTGTATAGTGGTAGGAAAAAAAAATCGATTTATGTAAACATCGAGATTCTTATCTTCTGAGATTTTAAATAGATTCATAACTTCCAAAAATCAAGTGCAAGGCTAGCTCTTTAACTCAGCAGAATGCCAATTGGAGCAGCAAGAAATTCAGCCAGTCTCACAGATGACTGGAGTAGATCCTGAAGTATGTACTCATTGAAAAATAGACTTTGAATCCATGGATCCATGGATCCAGAATTGGTTTGAATCGAAAATAGATTCTTAATTGAATCGTGACCACAAAAAAAAAAAAAAAAATTGCTTGTTATTTTTTTTACTGCATAGTAATCCAGTAATTATTTCAGCCCTCACTGGAACTTTTACTTGTTGTAGAGCCAATACTATTCAAGCTTATAGAGATCTTCCTCTTCAGACACTGGTAAACGTTATCTGTTTTTCAGGTCAGTGTCGTGGCCATGCAGAGAGGAGAGCAGCTGATGCCTTTTAAAACCAGGTCAGGAGACACTCTGGAGATCTTGTACCAGGAAGAGCTCTCTGCAAAGGTCAGAGTGGATTTCACTTCACTTCATTCGTTTGACACAGCAGTGGGGTGTTTTGTCAATACCTTTTTGTTTTTGGGGGTAAACAAGTAGTCATTTTCTACATGTGTGTAGTTATATTCCACTTGGTTCTGGAGGTTTGATGCAGTGGTTTTCTTTCTATAGGAGGTTTTTGAGAAAGAACACCAGTCCAACAGTCTGAAGACGTGGGGACTGAGGGCTGCAGGCTGGGCGCTCATGTTCCTGAGTATACAGCTGACCATGCGCATCATCTACACTTTGGGTAAACATTTACTCACTGATTCAGTACATTTATATACGTTCATGGATTTCTCTTCCTGAATCTCTCATGTGTGCCCCTCTCTGTTTTTTTTTTTTTTGCCGACAGTGGATTGGGTTCCTGTTCTCAGAGATCTGGTGTCTGTGGGGCTGAAGATATTCGCCATATGCATCTCCTGCTCTCTGTCTCTGCTCACCATCGGAGCAGGCTGGCTTTTTTACCGACCTTTGATGGCTGTGGCTCTGGGAGCACTAGCTCTGCTTCCGTTGTTTCTCGCCCGCTCAGGGCTTCCAGCCAAGAAAAACGAATGACTAGTGAAGTGAATGTAATAACATTTCCTGGTGCTCGGCTGTAGCCATCCATCAGAGGTGTCAAGCGTTAAGTTTCTACTGCAGGGCTACGCACCACGCGGTACTCACTTAAGGCAGTATGGTCACTTTGTTGTGATCATATGTCTTGTTTAAATATGTACAATAGTAGTTTAAAACGAATTCATTAGGTGTTTCAACAAGTGGATATTATCATTTTACTATCTTATTTTATCATCTTTAAGTAGTTCATGTGGGGTGTTTCCCTTTATCATCCTGAAATATATTTATGGATAAAAATAAACAACACTCAACACAAGGCTTATGTTTCCTGTCAGGCAGAAGAGGAGGCTTTGTTGTCACCTTCTTTTGATGTTTTTGATTTAATTCAATGTGGCCTGACAATATTGTCTCCACCTATGCATGTCCTATCTGTTTTCTTCCTATTTTGCAGCTAAAAGAAGAGCAGGGAACCATTTGTACTTTCTTCGTTGTGCACAATGAGTTCTATTATTTATTGTAAATTTGATTCACCAAAGATCTCTCGCTCTTTTTACCTGTGCAGATACAGGCTAACACACAGACCTGCAGTTAATCCTTCCTTCCCGGAATTTAAAAGATGTTTTAAAACATTTAGAAATGAATTGAAATTGATAAATTATAAGGTTTAACAGAGACAACATCATAACCTTGATGAAGGTTGAATTTATTGCAGGGCTGAACAGCATCAGCGTTCTGTGCAAAACTGAGGTCGATTTGTTTTTTTTCGAGGAACTACCTGACCTCCATACGTAATCAGCCTCTGATCAGCTGCACCTGTGGGCTCGTCTTCAAAAGACTGAATCAAGCTCCTCCCCCTTTTCTCTCAAACTTCAGCTGGGATCAGAAGCATGGTTTATGTCACCATTTTTCCTTCTCTTTGTGAATTTGTTTTAAGTTGTTTTGCTATAAAGATTATTATTTTTGATTCATCGTTGTTTTTTTGGGCTCGTCTCTTTATTTAATAGGACAGTGGATAGAGTAAGAGACCAGGGAGAGAGGGTGGGGAATGACAAGCAGGATAGGAGCCACAGGTTGGACTAGAACCCAAGCCATCCGCATGGAGAACTGCACCCCCGTACATGGGGTGCAACCTAGAAACCGCTAGGCCATCTGCAGCCACTTGAGTTTTTCACTCCTTTATGTGTCCTCACCTTAACCTGGGTCATAACACATACCCACTGTGTAGGCTGTCTTCACAGATTGTGTTTCTTCCTAATCTGCATCACAAAGCCCCCTGTATGGACAAGAACACCAATGTTTGCAAAATTCCAAAGCACTGTGGATCTTTATTTTCTTGTATTAATGTTATGCAATGTATGAAAAAAAAGAAAAAAAAAAAGCACTTTTGAATTTATCACCATAAAACGACACCTAAATGACTCCTGACTCAGGGCTTCAAGAAATGTTTAAGAAGTAAAAGGGCCGACTAGTTGATCCTGAAAGAGTTATCTGTAGTGACATGTTTAAACTGTAAAACAGAAATGTTAAAAGACTTTGCAGTTAAACTGTCAGCCTTACATTTTGTTAATAAGGTAGCTCTGGCATGTTTATTTTTGAATGTTCAAGTCAGTGTTGCCATGAATATCCTGTGTCTGTTAGGCTGTGTTGCAACAATATAAAAAGGAAGCTGCATGTACTAGAACTCTGATGCCCACAAAATCCGATGAACGGCCTTAAACTTGGACGATGGAAATAAAAGATCTGTAAAGTAGGCAGTGCATGCGAAAATGTGTTATCTTAAGAAACCTTTTCCAGGGCCGTGCATGCTCTTTTTTCTGTATCTATACCAAAGTCAGTGTTTAACAAGAAGGTTGTACAAGTTGTCAAGATTCTTACAAAGTAATTTATTACACAAAACACTAAGTTTCCATTTGCGTTTAACAAAATGAGTTTCCAGTCTCATAGTGTGCATGTAATCATTATGCACATAAGATTTGTATGTGAAGCACACAAACCAAATTAGACTTAATGTGTGCATCTGTTTGTTGAAATAATTAAAACGACTATGGGTCACAGTGTGCAGGTTCTTCACCCTGATTGCTGTGGATCATTCCTTAGATCAGCAGGCAGGGCTTAAGCACTGAACTGTAGTTGGCAGGTGTGACACAATAGGTCCCCTGGCTGATATCTTCAATTACATTGTACATGTCGATAAAGGAGCTTTCATTATGGCAAATTTACTAATTTTTAAAGTACAAAAAAGTATTTTCCATAACCTTGAAATTGAATACTGACAGAACCTGACTACTTTTGCTTAAGACAAAATAAGTAAAAGCGTTACACCTTTAGTAAAAACTGGGGAGAACAGTCTTTTTTGTGAATGTGTTTCGGGGGACAGGTTTGACCTAATGCTCCTTCTCCCCCTTGTAGGAAGCGGTCCACGTGCCACCGTTTACAGCAGGGCACATTTATTGCTCTTCTTTCCCCGCTTGGCCTGTAGTGCAGCCCTGGTGGCCATCTCGAAAACTTCCCTCACGCCATCCTTTGTTTTTGCAGAGCACTCCATGTATCCAAAGGCACAGATCCTGTTAGCCATGTCCCGTCCATCCTCAGGTTTCACGGGTTCCTAAAAGGAAATGTCAAAAGAGGTCAGTGTTTTTCCTGGCTCAGAATGGGCCTATGGGAGTTGACTATACGCATTAAAGTGAGCATTTGACCTGCGTATGAGTCTGTTTTACCTTATTTCACAGACATTTATGCATTTTCCCGTCATTTCTGAACGTTTTCTAAACAAATTTGCCATTATGCTTGAGTACATGATCCCCAATTAAATCTGGTTACGATTTTTTCTTATTGCAACAGTGAAACGGGAGGGGAGGGAGATGGGTGTAATGAGGTTGGGAGAGGGGAGGTGCATTTCACACACTTCCTATGAAGCTGATGTTTTGCTTTTTTGTAGCTGCAGCTATGTCAAACACGGTTGTTTTAACAAGACTGTTTGGATAAACATTTACCCACCATGTAGTAGATAGCTCTTGGAAATTAACTCTTAACTAAACTAAAAATACAGACAACAGAGGCCTATACTACAAGTTTAACATACCCAGGGTATCTTTAGGTTGTCCAGCTTCACTAACCCAAGCAAATGACATCGCTCTAAGCAGTCACAACAAGCTGTTTATCAATGCGAGTAGTCAATCTAGAGTTTCTATGAGCGCATTCTCATGAGGCCGGGCATACACTGTGATTTCAGGCTGATTCTAACCCAATCTTTGAGACGCAAGTGTCGTTTTGCCATTCAGTGTACAGGGGGGATTTAGAGGACGCTGCTCATCTGTGATCAAAAGATCTGCTTTGAGAAGTCAGGCGACTAGAAAAGTGCTATACAAGCTTAAGTCCATTTACCACAGTAGGAAGTGACATGACCCCAATCATTGAAAATCCAGCACCATGGAGGCGGTTAATGCATTTGTTTTGGGGTTTTGAGATAATTACCTGCTTCATTTTGGCAAGTTCCCGGCGGGTGTGCTCATCATTGCGCAGGTCCTTTTTATTTCCGACCAGTATAATGGGAACGTTAGGGCAGAAGTGTTTCACTTCAGGTGTCCACTTCTCAGGGATGTTCTCTAAATAAGATCACAAAAACACAATCAAACAGGATACAGGGAAAATGTAGGTGAGCCCAGCGAAAGTACCACCATGAATTAAAAAATAAAAAATACATTGATTTGATTTTTGTGTTTGTAACTGTGATGTACATGAAGAGACAAATAACAAACACATATTGTACCAATATGCTTCCATATTTTCAAATACTATGCCAGTTTAACTATATTGTTTGGGGCTGATCATTGCAAAGCCATAACAGGGGCTACCTGTAAACTCCAGGTGTTGTGTTTGCTTCTACCCTTATAATTTAACACGATACTAGTCAACTGAAACTTAATCAAAAACGGTTTCATCAACGCTTTCTAAATCATCTCTGTGCATAACCTACACTACCAATAATATTTAATTGACATTAAAAAAAGAGGGAAATAAATGTCCCACAAACATTAAGCTCACTTTTTTTAAACTTACCAAGACTGTCAGGGCTGTCGATGGAGAAGCACATAAGAATGACATCAGTGTCTGGATAGGAGAGCGGGCGCAGTCTGTCGTAGTCTTCTTGGCCTGCTGTATCCCAGAGCGCCAACTCCACCTGCCACAATAGTTAACAAGTGATGAACTACATCCCAAAAAAGTGTTCTGAGAACTTCATTACTACAGGTTTGATAATATATTGACCTGATATGTGTACACATTTATATACTTTCATCCGTAATACTTATGTGATAAAATACTTTTGGGTTGATATGAAAAAAGCCCACACATTCTATTAACAAGGACTCAGATGATCCATTTTACACAAAAAGACTCCCAGATAAGTAAAACATTTTGAATCAATGAACACCTACACTCATTCTCAGCTGGTACCACTTTTAGGTAGAGGGTTAAAGGTTCTATATGTAACTTTTTACTTGTATAAATCATTTTTTAATCGCCCATTAATAAGCAAACGGTAACTGATGTGAAAAAGTAGATGTTCACTGTCTATCTGTGTTGCCTGTATAAAAAGTTTCCCCAGGTCAAAAGCTCCAGGAAGTGACATTTTATGCACAGTCTCAACGTCCTCCTCACTCCGCTCTGTTTACAGAGATCAACAGTGCAAACTCATCACACACTCCCGCTTCAGCCAGAGGCCGACTTCCACACACTTCAATCCGCCCTAGGAGCTCTCCAAGGTGGACAAACTCATCACACACTCCTGTTCTCAGGCAGTGCCTGCTGAGACTGTCGTTTGTAGGATGGAGAATGAATACAGACACGGAATCTGTTAGTACAAATAAATGACTGGCCTCAAGCACACCACAGACTCCTTCACATGCTTTCACATGAGTATGACCACTTTCCTCCTCTGTCAACATTATGATGATGATGATGATTAATTTATTTTCGTGTCATGCACACAAAGTGCCCAACCCTCATGGGCTTAAAGACACCAAAGAATTCAGTTGCAGTGGATCACATTTACAAATCATAACATTACAAAGTTGCCAGCTCCTGTCACAGTTCAGTCTTAAACAACGTGTTCTGTCTTTTTTCCCAGGCTTTACAAACAAAATCTGCTATAACAAAAGTTCCTTTTTTTAAACACAACTCAAGTTTTTCATAATCATCTATCCAAAAGAAATCAACATAATTTGAAGACATTCTTTTAAAAAGAACATCCCTGATGTCAGCATACATCGGGCAGTAAAACAAAAAGTAAATCTCGTTTTCAGTTTGTCCTAACTCACACAACAAACAAACTCGATCTTCCTCTGGAATGGAATTAAACCTGCCGGTCTCTAAAGCTAAAGGTAATGTTCCTGAACGTAGCTGAGCGCAGAGGGATCTTTGTCTTTTGGTTAAATTAAATTTAGCATAGGCTTCTACGCTGCAGCAATCCTGTATGAGACACTATGTTCTTAGTTTTAGTTTGCACTATATATCCACAGACTATTTCTCTTTGTACATTAGAAACGTATTATTTTTTATCTCCTGAATATCACAAGTTAAGTTATTTAGAAAAATAAAGGACATATGGAATACAGATTTTATCACCTTTGCCCATGGGTGACAATGGCAGGTATCCCAAATAGAAATCTTTTTCGTGAGTCTCTGATCCGACATCTTTAAGTCTATTCCAAAGCCGAAGCATTTCACATTTGTGTCTGATGTTTGGAGGCTCCTATCCCATATCTCCATTCACAGCGAGGACTGGCGTTAATTCATGGACTCCCAAGAAGGACCTCAGAGCTCTCTGATGTACAGAATTACAAATGAGATGTTCCGTGAACCCCCAGACACCGGAGGCATAATCAGACACTGGACACACACATGAATGATAGAGTTGTGTATAAGTCTGAAATCCCAGTTTACCACAGTGTTTAACTTTGTTCAGTACAGATCCCAGAGCTCGACCAGCTGACTGAGTCAAAACACTCACAGCTTCTTTAAAAGTCATGTGTTCATCCAATGTCAAGCCAAGAGATATTGATCAGCATATGATAGCACTGTTGTGCCTAAATTAAAACTAACTGGACTTCTTACTAATGATTTTTGCCTGAAATGTACTACCTGTATTTTGTCTTCATTTGCCACTAGTCTCCATTTCAAGCACCATTCTCCAACAATATTCAGCATAATTTGTAAGTCATCTTCATGTTCAGCCAGTAGAACTACATCATCCGCATATAATAATATTCCAACAATCTGATCGTCCACTTTAACTCCCACATTACAGGTTTTATGCTGGTAAATATCAAGTGCTTCGCGGCCGATGATGATGCTTGTTTGTGTATTTACAAGCACCTATGACGAACAAGTGAGCAACAGGTTACTGGTGCAGTTCGCCTCGCGGCCTGTTACATACCGCCCCTTTAAGAAAATATAACCAGCATTCACTAGCTTTGTGTTTGTAGTGGCAATCAAACAACAAAAAGTGCCACTGGAGGGAATTTTAAGTCATTTCCAACTCATGGTGGGTAAAAAAAAGGGAATGTCCGCCGTTAATTATGTTTGCAGTATTTATTTATCAACAATCTTAAAAACACCAACAAAAAGACGGGTGTAGGCCTATTCTGCATCAGACGAAACAAGCTCATAAACTTAGATAAAGTCTAACCGAGCCGGACGACATCTTCACACCCTTATGGTTGGAAAAACTGTGAGGCTTCCACTAATTCCCTATCCCCATTCACCTGTGTCTCCCCTTTCTACCTACCTGTGGCTGTAATTACCAACTATGCCCAGGTGCGCAGGTGACGTTTTTTGCAGCCGAAAACATCCACACACACAAACCACAACACACATGAACTTGACGACAACAGTGTTCTTGACGATAGTTCCCATTTATATTGGTGTGACATGGGAGACAAGTAAAATTGTTCATACCTGTTTGCTATCGACTTCAATGTCGGCCACATAGTTCTCAAACACTGTGGGAACATAGACCTCTGGAAACTGGTCCTTACTGAACACGATGAGCAGACAGGTTTTCCCACAGGCTCCATCTCCCACTATGACCAGCTTTTTCCTGATCGCTGCCATAGCTGCAGAGAAGAAACAGGCAGAGGTTACGACATAATAAAGTTGTAATCAAAACACCAGGGAAGGAGGTCCGTCATAATTGCATTTAGCCATGATGCAACTATGAGCACCGACTTGGACCGTGAGAAACGATGGAAAGCTGTGAACATCTGTTTTACAGACTCCGTCAGAAACCAACACCCGAGGCTAAATGTTTAACCTCATGAAACACCATGGCTGCTTACAGTCACTCACACGTACAGTGAGTTTAGCATAAGAAACAAGTTGAGTCCACGCTTCAAATATGTTCTTTTCAAATGTTTACTGAAGCTATGTGGGACTAGGAGGAACCATCATTCATGAAACATTTCCGCTTCAGCGTGTCTGACCTATCCCCACTTTCCATCTGACAAATTACTCTGTTACACCTGTGTCACAGTTTTATAATCGACATTTTCAACATGAATAAGACACTAATTGTTGCTGGTAAAAGCCAGGAATAACTGCATATCAGGTTGACCTAGATAATAGTTAGCAAGGAGGTTCTGTTTACAAAAGACTTGAAGCTAGCTACTGGAGCTAACCAGCCAGCGTTAAGAGCAAAGCTAGAAGTTCACATCTGTATGGTTTTTATTCAGAAGTGGTAGAAGGTACATGCTCTATATCTATGGCATAATGTGTCGAGCCGTACGGTGTTTGTGTTTTTCCTCTTAACTACTCATGAAAACTTCGCTTTTTTTCTTTTAATGCTCAACCCGGTAACACACAGCTAGCTGGCTAGCTTGGTACCCATCCTTAGCTTAACGGAAGTCAATGCGATTCGTTAGCTGGCGAGCTAATCCAAAATATCGGAAGAAAATGTAGGTTGCCAAATAAATAAAACAGTAAAATGACCATTAAATAATATCGAAAAGATGCTACAACCATACTCTGCTTGTAAGTATAACACGCTCACCTAGTGATTGGTTTAAAATCTATCCAAGTGACTTCCAAGTAGCGCTTTGTTGGCCTGCTGCTCCCTGACTGCGCTGCTGCTGCTGCCGGGGACTGAACAGGAGAGAGAGGGGGGAGGGGGGTGGGGTAATACACTGTTTTACTAACATTAACAATTATACCGAGGTAATGCAACACATTTACAATACTGCTGGTAAGTGTTTAACTCTAACAGCTAAAATTTATATTGTGTATGCTTCTACTCTTTATGTTAAAAAAAAAAACTAAAACTAAAATATAAACTCAGAATAGCTCATGTTTTGTTATGATGTAAATTAATGGTGCAAAGTGACATTTACTCTTAGTACAACTTAACAAATCTGGTGATGTCCTGGCTCTTATACGCAGTGGCGGTTCTAGACCACTTTTACTGAGGGGGCCAAACTGGGGCCAGTTGTTTTGGTCAGAGGGGAACATTAACCCCAGGTCAAAGATAGACAAAGATGATCGCTTTAAAAAAAATATATAAATATTATGCCAAATAATAACACACATCATTAAATACCATAACATAAAATACCATTATTTATATTTGTTTCAGTAACAGAATTTAATACGAGATTGTGAGTCCGGTTGTTGAGTCAAATACTGTGTATGTGTTATGAGGGGGGCTCTGCCTTTAGGAGGGGTGGCCACAAGCTCAGTGTTACAGGGGCACTGGCCCCTGTTGCCCCCTACCTAGAACCGCCCATGCTCTTACAGCCTATAGGTTTAGATGGTTGAGTTGTGGGGACCATTTACAGCCATGATTGGTCATGTGGAGAAAGTGGCCAGGAAAACACTCACAACACCAGGCATAGCCTTTGCTCTTTTATCTTGCTACATAATAAAGTATAGCCTACATAAAGACATTTCAATCAGGAGAGACTTAATTGAGAATCAACAGTTATTTATTTAACAATAAATGTGCAACAATTTAGATTTGAATGTGTAAAATCTTTGGGGGATTAGACTCCATCGTGACGACTTCATGTACTCGGAAGGGTAATGAGGCCGACAACAGGATAGGATACCCCCCCTTATGGAGTCTAGACACTGGTGGTGGTGAAGAAGATGTAGGCTATGATGAGCCTGGATCTGGACTCTGCTGAGCTGGAATGGAGGTGACTGGGGCGGTGGTGGGTTGCAGCCTGAAATGACAGAATGACTGTGGAAGAGAGAGAACAGTTTTGGCATTTTGTCGCAGCAGGATGATTGGCTGAGGGAGGTTGTGCCCGAATCTGGTTGGTTAATTACTTAAAGAACTTAAACACCCATTATGAGCTGATCACCGGAGCAGCTCGGCAGAGGAAGTAGTTGAGGTTGAAGTGAAAGGATGAATGAATGAGTGAAAGAATATAACCAGTCTTCCTGTCTGAACTTACACTGAGCTCCATTTCTTAAAATGTGTTATTCTTGATAATTATCCAAGATTATTTTTAACAGTATTTACCCATTTTAAAATGTAATCGGTTACCAAGTTTAATAGGTATTTTATTATTCAGCAGTATTTCATTACCAGCATTTTATTTATTTATTAAGCCATGTAGTCTTTTCATACATGAACCCTGCCCTCCATAAATGTCACAAGGGATCCAAAAGATTATTTTATTTAGAAAAAGCAGCAACACTGGAGAACAGGTAAACATAAACAAAGTGCACAATCTGCTACAGGCTGCTGTCTGTGTATAGTGTGCCGTTTTGAATAGTTCAGTTAACAGTAAGTAACATAATATAAATAGTGAGTAAGCATATTAGGCTATGCTAGTTTGAACAGCAAGAACACACCCAGCTGTCATCTTTGGCTGGTGCATGCTAAATAAACAAAGCAAACAAACCATAACCATAACCAGGCCCTTATTATACACACATAACATTAGTCATTGCGTCCTATTCGTAAAATGTCTGTGGGCCTCAAGGGATTTATAGTTCTTGAACTGGTCAAAAGTATATGTACTTATACCATACACAAGGTATTTTTGTAACGTACGAGGTCAGAGGCAACAATGCCGGGTCAGTATTCCAACTTCTTGCGGCCAGGTGGTAAGGATCAATATCGTTAATTGATGCCAAATTCTCCAAATATGATATGGTATCTCCTCACAACGCTTTCTTCTTCTCCAGTTTGACGATTAAGTGGGTCGGTTGAATACATTTACTGCCCAACGTTATTTGTCTCTCTCTCTCTCTGTTGTGTTTGGTTTTGTTGCTACTGTACCGCAAAAATGTGCCAACGTGACTTCACCAACTAAATAATCACGTGTCTGACAAAGACCGATTGCCACTACCTGAAGTTTGCATGTACAGTCTGGGTTTGTTGGAGGTGTCAATGTGGTTTGGGTTGTCATAGCCATGTAATGGAGTAGGTTTAAGATAGATGTCCTTCATGTTACGGTGGGCAATGAGGGCTAGCATGTTCTGACTCTTGCCGCCCATCAGTCAAAAAGGTTTAGTTGTGGGACCAAATAGGGTCCATGGGGTACGGTATAGGTAGTTGCGTTGTCACTTCCATGGTGCCCAAAGGTTTGTAATTAATTATACAAAAAAGATTGAGAGAGTGCAGCTAGGAATGTCCAGACTGCAGAAAGAAATTGAGATGATTGTGGTGTCTTCATTTTGGACTATTTCCTCGGTTGATGTGGTCACTGTAGGTCTATGAAATGCCAATATCAAAGGTGGAAAGACAGGAAAGGTTAGTTCATTTGTATATTAGGAACTGGTTAGGAGTCCTCAGTGTCTGAGTAGTGTTGCATTACATGGGAAAGGCATACTCTAACTACCAATAACTAGTTTAACAGACAAATTCAAGTGTTCAAAGGTCAGGAGGTGATGCTATCAGGAAACAAAGACAATGTAGTTTGTAACAAGGTCCCAAATCCAACTAGAGGGGGGAAATGGCTCCCAAGACAGGCAGTTCAGGAAGCAGAGCATTTATTGGTTTGGGACTTAGTTTAGGAAAACCAGTGTGTAATATAGAAGTTCCCAAAGAAGGAAGAAAGCTGGTAGTGGAGCAGTTACGTTGATGTAGAGGAAGTAGTAAAGTGTACAGAGGCAGTGGTTCAGGTTAAGCAGGGACAGTGGATGAACTGGGAAAGTGTTGAGAAGAGGAAGCTTAGTTTAAGGGACCCGCAGAGTATGGAGGAGAGTCATGTTAAACTTGATAGGGGATACTTTGTGCTGCCATCATACCAGAACCTAAAACAATGGGTAGCCAGAGACCCATTGTGCTGATTCAGAGACAGCAACTTTGGAGCACATTCTGTCAGGCTGTAGGATTAGTCTGTCGCAAGGTTGTAGCGACATAACCAGGTTTTTAAAAAAGCTTAGCAGCAGGTATTGAAGTTGTAGACAACAGGTTAATTTAGGAGGTACTCAGGAATAGATTGCAGCCATCCAAATTGTCCGGGCGGGAGAGAAATATAGAGGAGGGGGTAGGTTATAGGTAGATATCAGGCCAACTTTAGAGTGCTAATGATTGGGAGATGCAGGTAAATCGGGGAGGAAACATTGTTGTTAAAAAAAACCCTAAAAATAGTTTGCACTAATCTGAGGCCTTACACGGTATTTTGGTCTACAAGTCAGTTTAGTTTATAATTAGTTTATAATTTATTTCATAGAACTGACAGTTCCCTGGGAGGACTCTGAGGAGGACGCATACGAAAGAAAAAAGCTTAAATATGCAGATTAAGAGGTGGAAGCTGAACAGCTGGAAAGTTATGGTTTGTCCAGTAGAAGGGGGACATAGAGGATTAATAACATGATCATCTATGTCATTACTGGGAGAACTGGGATTCTGTGGACAAATGGTTTGAGAAAGACAGTAAGGGAGATGGCAGTTAATGCAGCTAAAACCAGTCAGTGGATTTAAATGAGGGGAAATAATGCCAGTTGAGGTGCCAAAACAAAGGTAGAAGAGACCCATCCATGTCCTTTGTTTTTCTCTCTTCTATCCTCTCTTCCCTCAGGAAAATGAGAGAGTCGGGGATGGTAGAGCAACAGCCTGATTGGCTGCTATGAGTGCTATCACGGCACCTCACCCTGGCTCTGCTTCCCTTGCCCTTGTTTTCTGAGCTCTCTCCAAAGACTTTTCTCTGTTTCTCTCTGTTCTCTCTCGTGTTCCCTTTGCTGTTCTTTTTCATTTATAATGTTGGTACCAGGAATAGTCACATTTTGGCCGTTGGAGCCATTAGAGGCCATGGGGTTAGAGTAGGTAGTATCAGCATTGGGGTGGCTCTGGGACACCTGAGCTAACTGTCAAGCTTTCCTGAAGGTTTCGTGGGACTATTTAGGCTAAACATTGATGAGGGGCCATGTGGTAGGGTAGGTAAGTAAGGTAGTATTGGTATACATTTCTAGCTCGCATAAACAAAGCCCGGGTCTTTTGAAGATGGCAATACTATTTATTGTGGTGGCCATAGGGTAGGTTATGTAATTTATAGGGCATAGGGGCATAATTGGGACTAGCGGTTTCTAAACTGAACACTTTTCCTTTCATTAGGGCACAAGTACTTCAAAAAGTACATTTACTCATGAGCCCTAATTCTGAGGTGCCATGGCTGTATATAATAAGCTTTGGGGCTAAAAGGCAAGAAAGAGTGGGTGGGCCTATACACACCAACCATTACTGCCTCATGGCCACTCTGTGAACTGTGCACTTTCTCATTTAGCTCTAGAGGTTTGCTTATTTATAGTTTATTTAAAGTTTCAAGGAAAATCTTGAAGACAATTCAAGCAAAACATACCTTTATACTGAAGACATGTTGACCTTCCATAAAAGATGTAGATGTGTTTCTAATACAATGATCAGTTTCACAGTAAGATACGGGACTGTTACTCAACCCTAACTCTGAAACTGAAGCAATTAAATGTAATTCAGCCCTTTTCACTGACAAAACTATCAACGTAAATACAAAACAGGTATAATTCAGATTTTAATCTTTGGTCTTGTATTTAAGTCCTTTGCATTGATGCTATTGTCATTTTATGGGTTATTTTGCTTCAGTGATGCATGTTTTCTTATTGCTTAAAAGGGATCTACAGAACCCACCTTGGCTGATATTGTGATGTCGGGGAAAATGTTCAAGAACAAATATCAGTCAAAAACAATGACATCATTCTAGCTGACATTCAGTGAACATTAGGCTTGCAGGGCCTCTATAGATGACTGGGGGCAGTTGTTCACTTGTTTATACTTCTACTCCTTAAGGTTTTAGAAAGTAATATTGTGCCTCTATGAAACTAAATTTGATTAACTGGTATACTTTAAGATGCAAACTCAGATTCAACAAGAGATTATTGGTTATTATGATTTAGGGGCATCAACATGTAGTTTAGTTATTGAATTATCTATAATCACTATTAAATAATGGAATGAACATATATGATAACATAACACTGCAAAATCTATAAATATATATTTTTTCAATGCTAAATTAAATTCTGCATGAGAGTCCAAATCTAAAGTTCAGTTAAAATGCATGTCAGAAAAAAACATTCTTGATAGACATTGAAATGAGAATTGCTTTGGTTACTGCTGTCCAATGACTTCTTGACAAACAAATGATTTCAAGAAGTCAGACTTCACTGACTGTCTGGAGCAAAGAAAGGCGGTTAGGGATGGTCTGTTCTCAGTCGGTGCCACAGTGTATTAATAACTGCAGCTCTAACTGTAATCCTGATAAGAGGCTTTCTCAGCACTGCTCAGTTCCACCTCGTGGAAACCAACTCAGGCGTGTTTCCATGAAAACAGCAGTTCTCACGTTTATGTTTGAGTGGTTTATCAGTGAAAAGAAGAGCTTGATAAAAAAAAAATACGATTCTTGAAAATCCACAGGCATTACTTATCCTCTTCTGAGAATAAAGTAAGCTGTAAACAGATGTCCTTGGGCGGTTTCCACCACTGGAAATAACACAGATTTTAGAAAAGGATACTGACCACAAAAGAAATATAAAACACAGTGTGCCCAGCTTTTTTATTATATCTTTTAGATTAAGTTGTCTGCCCCCGTGTCCTTTTAATATGTTTTACGTGAGGTGTCAGCCTCATGTCTTAAAACCAAAAACATGCTAAATCGATGTACCATCAACGGTTTGGACTTTTAATCATACTGAAATTGTCAGTGAGCAGACATTCAAGAAACAAATCATTACAGTTACAACAAGCAGCGGAAAATCTCTTTTCTGACACTTTGTGGCTCATACCTCCTGTAAAATAATTGGTAATGAAAACTCATGCTGTATCTAAAAAAAAAGCCAAAATACAATGAAAAATGATGAATATACATTTTTGAAAGATTTTGTAATTAACTTAAAGGTACCCAAAGGTTGTATGGGATTCCAGTTGCCCCTGGAAAGGATCTATGCTATCCGATTTCAACAGTGCTTCTTAGATATAAGTGTAAATGATGACATATAGTCTCTCTCCTGGGACAAAAAGGCAATCAGAAGCTGCTTTTGAACTGATTTAATAAAGAGAAGTTGTGTCTCCTTTGTGGTAAATCAACTGGGCTAAAACAAGCAACAAGTTATACAACACTCTAAGTGGTGGGAGAAAAAAGGGAAATACTTTGGAAACAAAATAAATGTACATTATTGAAAGGAACGTAGCAATATTAAAAAAAAAGTCTGGAGAACAGCAGTGCCACTATAGTAAGACCGAGCACACTCACATTGTCCATTGTCCTATTGTCCTATTAAAGCTTTTCAATGTTCTCCCTTCGGGGCTGTCAAAGAGTCTCAGATTCACAGTGTCTTCCTGGAGTGTGACCCTGACTCACATCCCCATCCCTGTGTCTCAGAAGTACCCTCAAATGCTAAACGGGTAGTCCTGCAGGTAGTGCAGAAGAGGCTTTGGAAGTGGCAGCAGATCAGGGCAGTCTGTCGTGTGTCTGTTAATGGCTAGGCGCGCCAAGTGCTGCAGAGAAGGGAAGGCGTCTCGTTTGTGCAGAGGGTGCTTCAGCTTCAGAGGCACCCCGCAGTCCTTAGCTGTGTGCTTTTCAGAGTCAGGCTTTGTTTCGGTGAAGGTGTGATTAGAAGAGTGGCCCTGTGGTGTTTGGCCTGAGCCCGTGTAGTGCTGTATGAGGCTGACGACATCTGGGAAGGACTGCAGCTGAGGCAGGCCGGGGGAAATGGAGTCCAGCCAGAAGGAGCCCTGGCTGTACTCGATGCGGACGCTTGTGGGACCACAACGGGTCTGCACTGACAGGGCCAGCATGTACTGAGGGTGATTGCTGTCCCGCATCAGAAACGTGCCCTCAGGCTTCTGTAAAAGAGCCTCCCGAGCTTCACTCGCTGAGATGGAACCCCAGTACCAGCCTGAAACCAGACAGGTGGCAAAGATGTAAGCTTTTATAGTTATTGTTACATGAAGTTCTGGTAATTGTTCAGATATCGATAAGAACATGTGAGATGGGGTATCACAGGTAAGCCTAGACCAATCAGATAGCAATTATAAACAAAAATCTACTTGTTTAACCTGAAATGATTTATTATTTACTCTTTGCTACTTCGGATCAGTAGCCGACACAGCAAATAGAGCTTATATTTTAGCATAAATGTATTGTGGCTGCAATTGGAAATTTATGTTTTAGAGCAGCAAACAACTTAATTTAAGTAAATGATTTGAGCATAAAACAAAAATAGATGTTTGCTAGCAGAAAATGTTAGTTAAAGCTACACTGAATAAAGCAGTTTCATGTTAGAAATCAGTATTCCTCAGACACAGCAGGTCATGGGGGCATTCAGCTCATATCTTGGTGCTCAGCTTGTGTTTAGTTTAGACGTCCTGTATGTTTTCATATAGTTCATGAGGTTATCATATGAGTACTGAATTATCTGTAGAGGTCCCCCTCTCTCCAACACGACGCTTTTCACGTAAAAAAATATGAATATTTTATGATCTTTGATATACAGAAGGGAGCACGTGTTCTCAATATGAATTTGATTTAATCCTTAATTTCTCTGTTTCATCATTTTTAAGTTATAATCATTCTGTGTACATTTTTTGTGCGTGTAATTGTAAATGTGTTACTAAGGGATTAACCCGAGGCAGAAAATACATCCAATAAGAATCATATCACATCTGATTTGCAAGTCCAGGAACCGGATTTGATACATAGAGTACAAAAAAAAAAATCAGACCTGCTCCAGTTTTGGTGAAATCATGGCAGTACAACACTAAAATTATCCCCACAATGTGAACTTCAATGCTATGTGCAGTGCGATGCCATCTCTTTACAAGAGTCTATCCTGATTTTCCCTGTAGGAATAACTAAAATATTCCTGATTATGATTATGGTTCAGTGAAAGAGCAGGTGTACCTGAGGTCTGCAGATACTTGAAGTTGGTGGTGATGCAGCAGAGGTCCTCTGCAAGCTCCTGGGGTGGAGGAGAGGGATGTGGGAAACATGAACCTCCTCCTCGCTCCTCATGATGGAAAACTGTCACTGTCCGGGCAACCATTTCTTACTGACAGCAGCACTATTGACATAAAATTTTGTATAATGTTGAAATATTTTACATTTCTTAATAACAAACCAGATTTTTTAGTGTGGTCCAAAACCTTAAAAAATATATTAGCTCTGATGTATGAGTTATCTTTTACAATCTTATCTTAGATGCAATCACCTTTATTGACCGTTATTATCCAGAGTTAAAAAAAAAAAATTGAATACCGAAAAATTTTTCTTATCACAGAATAAAAAAAACACATATTTTTTAAAGTCTGCAAAACTAAAGCCAGAAGCTTGCGATTTCTAACTCCACCATAACGCACTAGTCTACATATTCGTAAGAAAGTCCTCAAAATCCAGACTTTGACAAAACAGAATACAAATAGGTTAAACCTACCTTAAAGCAAGGGAAATCATGTAGGCTCGCGACCAGTTTGAGAAACACTAAATAATAAATATTCCTCCAAGTCACAGTCGAATAATCTCGGATGGTGGCCAAAAAGCAAACATTTCCTTTAACTACCTGCTATAGTAACACAAATTACGAGAAATAAATATTGGTATGGGCTGCCGGTTGTCTGCAGTTTAGTGTGTCCTCTGTAGTCAGTAGACTGCAGAGCAGAAAACAGCTCAGTTCACTTTGGACTGACTGAGCTTCCAGGAATCTATTTCCCAGAAAGGTTTTGTGTTTCAGCGCCCGCAGTGACAGGAGCAGGCCGCTGCCTGCAGCCTCTAAACACGTTGTCATCAACACAGGCGTGCTGTTTCCTGAACACATTTCATAATAAGACTAACGTTGTTCTGACCAACCGGCTGAATATGCAACTGTGTAGAAAAATAAAAACATGATGACAGGCCCACCTTGTTTTTTTTAATAAGCTATTAAGAGCCTTCTCATCATATTTATTATATTTCAGTTAAAAATGCTAAAAAAAATAATAATAATAATAAAAAAGCAGATTGCAGTAAAGCAATCAAATGATAACATAATAGCAAATTGAAATATTTCACGAACAACAATAAAACCTGGTAATTTATTTTTACCTTTATTGTTATTAATTCCAATAGCCATATAGTAGGCTACACATTGCTACTTCCTTAGATATCCTTCATCCAAAACACAGTTATGGTTGACACAAAACGCTCATAGAGTTGAATAATATCTATTTTGATGAAGGTGGAATTATAACAAGAATGTTGTATTGAATTGCATTAGTCATGGAAAGGTAGGCCTACATAATACAATTCCAACTAAGAATGTATTGCAGTATATTTAATTTCACCAATATTTGTTTTCGGCCTTTACACACAAAAATGCCCCCATGAACTATGGATTGAAATCAAATATGTATGCGTAGTTATCATATCTATTATGTTGAAGGACATGGCAGTACTTCCGGGACGGTTTGAGTGTCATTTCGCTGCCTTGATGTAACTGACGGCACTAAGGCGTTTAATGCTGCATTTTCGTCCAATGGAAATTCAGAGTATTAGTAGCCTACCACACGCTTCTCAATTACACCTTGAACGCTTGCGTGTTTTTAATCAATTCATTTGTCCTTATCCGTGGATTTTCATGCCCGGTTGACTTCAAGTACAGTGCCCTGAGTATCATGTGAACATCTATTGTAAAGAAAACTGTAGCATATTATATCGACACATAGTCACACGCTTTACTTACCTCTCCATCGAGAGGTAACACGTTTTCAGCGAGTGATTATGTTTCGTTATACAATGAAGAAAATTAGCCCACAAATAGTTGATTCATATTCCTGGAAATTCACTGAACTGGGTCATGTCATGGAAGAAGTCCGCATTTCTTGACAAAGTCAAAGTTCATCAGCATCAGCATCACCACCACCACCATCATCAACAAACCCACAAATTCCATGTAGACAGATAATGACCATTTGAAACCCACAAGTAAGCTTTGAACCATATTTCCAAGAAAGTGTGTTCACATCAGCCGTGTGCTATGAAAGCAGCAGAGCCGCTGAGGGCTTCTGAGTAGAGAGGCTTCCTGGAAAACACACACAACAAAGTGACCTCCACTGCTGAGCCCTGATCCCTGCTGCTGCTTCTGCCTGCATGACTACAGAATTACCACGCAAATACTGCCAGAGAAAGAGGGAAAAGAGGACACAAACAGGAGTAAAAGGAAACATTTTATTGTGGGGTTTTTGTAAAATAACAGTTTTGTCAAACCTCTTCAGTTGACAGGAGAAGGCAACTTTACAGGCGATGTTCATAGATTTGCATGTGGTAAAAATCGAAGCAAGGGAAAAGTATAGGCTGTCTATAATAAAAAGGAGAATGTCATAGCCATTTCCCTATGATTGTAAACAGTTGAACAAATTAAAGCGAACAGTGAAGAGGAGTTATCAGATGGGATTGTATGCCTGATAATATATAGTGAATGGGGTATTCAAAATGTACCATTCATTTGAGTGATATGCATTTTACCCCTATAAAATCAAATGTACTGTATGGTTGGTTGCCAGGCTACCACACAGACAACCTATTGTGCAGCATCTGAAAACATTTTTTGCAGAAACAATATGGGAGATTGTTTACTATGTAAGGCATTTTTAGAAAGCTATATTTAAAAAGCAGTTCCTGAATTGCAATTTGAAGACAATTTTTAATCTTAGCTATCACCTTCTCAAGTTTTTTTTTTAACATTTTGTTTACATATTTGACTATAGAACAATACAAATGAATTCCTTTTTAAGGTGGATCTATTTTCCTGTTTTCTGAGTTTATTATCTGCAACTAAAAGAAGAAATGACTAGAAGTTTACCAGTTATAACATGTAAGATCATACGTATAGTGTTATTTTGCAAGTGTGTGTGTATAATTCCTGATGTTTGTATGTGTGTGTGTTTAGTATCTAACTTTCTTCCCCATTCTCTCCTGCACCCTTGATAAGGCGTTTGTTGCCCCTCTTCCCTCCTGGCCCGCGGGGCTTGGTGAAGGCCTGCTTTAAGGTGTGCTCCATTGGGTGGACCTCTTCGTACAGGAAGTGTTCAGTCAGGTCATTACCGTTGTCTATCTCCATCTACACACAGACACACACACAAAAAAACCTTAACCACTGACCATAGAAAAGGCCGTCTTCCAATGGGTGATATATTTCTTAAACCCAATTTGAAAAAAACATTATGACAGTTTGGGTCTGAAATATTTCCACAAAACTAGCCTTACTCATTCCCAGACACAGAACAAGACAGTAATGAACTGCCTGTGTAGATATGTAATGACCACAGAGCTGCATCATCCACAATCATTATTACCTAACATCTTTAACTAAAGGTCATGGCTGCTATTTCAATTGACCTTTACCTTTTTGGTGACCTCCAGGTGGTAGTCTTTCTCCACCTCGTCCAGTAGCCTGTTCTTACAGCTAGAGTACAGCATCCGCTCCTTGATGCTGCAGGTGTACCCAGGCATTGAATATATGAACACTGGAACACATGTGAACTCATCAGTCAAGATGCTGTTGTCAAAGAGAAAATTAGATTAAAAAAAACAAAAAACAAACATGTTGTGCCACATGTGAAGAATTCTAAAGCAGTAAAGTCTTTACTTTCGATTTATAGCAATATTGCAAAAGATGCTTTCTATGGGGTGTTGGTGGCCTAGTGGTTAGTTCGTCCACCCCATGTACAAAGGCTGTTATCCTACAAGCGAGCTGAGGCGGGTTTTAAGCCTCCCGACAAACCGTAACATTGCGCCCACATGTCAATCAGGTCAGCCAAGCGCATAACAATGGATAACAAGTATCCTTTATAAAATCCCAAAAGTTGTTCAGCGTTGTTTAAAAACATCACTCCCCGTACAGTGTGTGCCCATGAGGACAACGCTGTAATCATTTTAATTTCTACTGTAAAACTGGATTTTTTTTTTGGTTGCAGTGTGTATGTGACTTCCTGGAGCCAGCCTCAAGTGGACCCTTGACAAACTGCAGAGTTCTGTTCTGGATTCATTTTTTTAACACAGGAGGTTGGTACTTACCCAGTGCTTCCTGCCGCTGACCCTGGTGAGAGTGCTTGAAGATGAAGAAGTGATATCTTGGGGAATCTGAAGGGATCCTAAAGGGAAGCTCGTGGATCTCTGTAGGTTTGGTGTGAACCAGCTCAATAGTCTCCTTCTCTACATCCAACCTCTGCAACAACACAAACCACAAATAAGCTTTGTCAAGTCATACGCAGCCAATTTTCCTGTCAAACACAGATACATGGATTGTTTTTAAAAAGTGTGTGCTTTTTTTTTGTTCACTAAAAACATCTTAATTTGACATGCCAAGTCATTAGATAAAAACGGTGTTAGTCTGAGCTCACCAGCTGTATGTAGTTGATGCATCTCTGCTTGAGTTGCTGCAGGGCTCGTTTGGCCTCTTCCTGGAGCGGAAATGCAAGACCTTGAAGAGTCTGTGCCCGTTTGTCTAAGCCAAACTCCATTGTAACCTGCAGAATGAAAAAAAACATTGAAAATTAATTTTCAATGAGTCCTACCAAAGGGAGTTAAATTTAAAGCCATTTAGAAACAGATGAAATGACGGTAACAAACCCTTGCTCGTGCTGTAGGAGTCCCAATACGCCTTCGTTCATCCTGTGGACAAAACAGATGGACTTGTAATCTTTCCTACTCGCTCTTCCTCATGCAAATTTAGTTGATTTCATATTTGAAGAAAATCTACCCACCCACACAACTTTATCCTGCAGGAGAAGAGTCAAAGCACTCGAGATTAGTACAAATAATACACTAAGTACACTTCTTTTGTTACATTGATACAGTTTGTATGGTTTAAACTTTACCTCTGTGACTTTGATTTGTTGTAACTGCTGCTCGGCTGTTGTGAGTGGAGCCGGGGAGGAGCAGGAGGTCATGTGTCGCAGGTAACCCTGGAAGCACACGTCATCCTGCAGACAGGCACACAGTGTGAATCATCATCAGCACCTCAGGATTCACTCGAACGTCGCCATGTTGGAGGGATTTTACTTACCTCGACTGTGCCAAACATTTCATCTTTAATGTGACCTCCTCCAAACTCTTTCTTCAGTGTGGCACGGGTAGCTGCGTACAACATCTTCTGCCTCACCTAACAGGTGCCAGGATGGAACACAGGAGTTATCGGTATGATAAATATAGATCATGGTTTTCATAGTTTTGGTTGTTTTTAATTGGATGACATTGGATGAAATTAATGGTAAATTTTAAATTTTATTGAGTAACTTTAAAACTTTTTATTATTATACAGCAAGGTATTTATATGTCTTAAAACATAATTGTGTACTTTTAGTTATGATGACATCATCTATTTGAATTTCAATAATATTTTAAATTGTGGTAAATGTTTTGTTTGTTTGTTGTTTTTAAATATACACACTTCAAGTCAAACAAGTCAAAGTCTAAGTCAATATTTTCTCCTGCATGAAGAAAAGAACTTCACATGTTATTTAAGTTTTTAACTGTCAGACAAAGATGCTTCTGTTTTACGTTTTACCTACATTTGTCTGTGGATTTAAAGTATGGCTGGTATGTGATTGCACTCGAGTAAATCAGCTGTTTAAAACATACTGGTGATTGGTCAGGTGACCAGGGGATGAAGATCCACTCGTATCCCTGTGCATTCTGGGAGTCCAGGCGATAGAGGATGTAGCAGGGTTCCTGATGTGTAAGCAGAGGAAGCAGGAAGTGATCGTAATCCTTGTCCCAACTCTGTGCGGGCTCTCTGTACGAGTCTAACACTAGCTCCTCTGCAGCAAAAAAAAAAAAAAAAACATACATCAGGTGAACTCATCTCTTGATTTCAAACAGGTCAACTTGTGCCAAAATCTTCAAGAAACCTCTTCCATGTTTACCATTTCTGATGACTATCTTCATAGTTCTGATGGCACCTCCCCTCGCCCGGGCCAGGAACTCCTTCAGCTCAGATGTTGCTGAAGTAACCAGATATAACACAGACAGGTCAAAACTGAGGATGAGGACTGAGAACCTGAGACTCAACTTCAGGGAGAAAACTTGACCCATCGCCAGATCAGCACACCATGACATAAAGCGGCTTAGACTGAGGACATTTGGACCATAGGACCACAGAAGAAATATAATTTTGGGATATAAAAAGCCTACATACTTTCCCTTTTCCAAACCCATTTATGGTTATTTTACCTCACAGAAAACAATTTATTGCACCCCCCCCCCCCTTCTCTCACCATGGTTACAAAACACAGCATCTCATAAATGATGTAAGATCAGGTGAGAAAGGTGAGAGAGGTACGCTTCTGCCAAACCGCGCCCCCCAGCCTCCAATTACAAAATGCCGTAACACACATCATTGCTGTGAAACTATCCATAAATTCCTTTAGAATAAATAACTAAATAACACAATTAAGGCTCTTACAATATATGAGACAGACATATCAACAAAAAGCTGTCATAAACAGGATGTTCTGTAAATGTGTAGATTTTACAGTCCACCTTTATTTATGACATCATGTTGTCAGGTCAGTCAGTTACTTCAAGCAACCCTTTTATATTTAAAGCATTCTTTCAGGATATCATAGGTAACGATCAGTGAGACCATGAGAATTAGTTAAATATAGTGGCACATCTTAAAAGCTGAAATGAAAAAAAAACAACAAAAAAAAAACGTATCTAGGGACAAACAGCCCAACACACAAAAACCGCAAGAATGAATAAAGTTCAGTATTCCTGGAACAAATCATCTTACCATTAATTCCTGTCTGGTGTGACATCTTCACTGTGTGTCCTCGCTCCTCTTGCTCAGCAGGTAGGCTGCCTCTACACTGATGGCAGACAGATGGACCCACGCGCACCACTGAAATAAACGCCCGGAGGGTGACTTGGGAGATTCCTTACACTTGAAACACAATCTGCGGAACTGTGGCTGATGAGTAATAACATGCCTGTCAGAGGATATGCCACCCTGACCACTGATCTAAAACTCTCTGTGTATCAATGGCGGCCCCACTTTAAAGTCTCTGTGGGGGACGCTCTCCTAAGTCACATACTGTCCTTACCTGTAGATTACTCCACTGTGTGTGAGTACAGGTCTTCCAATCATGACATCAGTGGTCAGGTCAGTGTTTTTCAGATGCTGTCACATGTATCGACATTTTATCGCTCATTCACACAGAGAAGCCAACCAGCTCAGGCATGATCTCAAGTTCCATCCACCTGGTCACTGAAATGTGACACTGAGCCAGAATTGGACTGATTCATTTCAGCATTGTTCAATGGATCAAGAAGGGGAGTATTTATCTAATGTATATTTTAGATGGCCGATATACTTTTGATAGATGAGGGAAAAGGTGGAAATGGAAAAGGTACCTTTTCATGTTCCTAAAATATAAATGTGTGCTGTAACATACAAACAGCTTTTTGGGTAGCTTTTTATGCCTTTAGTTAGAGAAAGGACAGTGGATAGAGTCAGAAATCATGGAGAGAGAGAGAGAGAGAGAGAGATAGAGAGAGAGAGAGTGGGGATTGACATGCGGGAAAGGAGCCACAGGTCGGATTCAAACCTGGGCCGTCTGCTTGGATGACAATAGCCATCGTACATGGGGCACGCGCCAAACAATAGGCTACTGGTGCCCCGCAAACAGCTTTTGTCCTTTAAGAATTGTGTACATCAGAAAAGTGGATTACTGAACAGATAGCATTTATAGTTCAATTAACGGCCACAGACAACAATAAAACAGAATTGCACAGTGTGTACACAAAGGAAAGAGAATTTAAGTGTTATGTGAATTCAAAAGAAACTGCCAAACACTGTGACTATCACCACTTACATTGTGTCCCTCCTCCGACACCTCCCCGATACACAATCATGAACTCAAACGCAGGTAGGTGAGAGAAAGATAAGTGTGTACCTGTGAGCGGATCATCCATTATTCACTGTGTGGTGAGTACACAACCCAAGCATCTATACATTATTCAACAAAACCCCCCTCCCCTCCTTTTCTACTTAACAAAACAAAAAATACAGCCATTTATCAAATTGATTTAAACTGCCTTGAGCTTCTTTCACACCAGCATGTTTGTTTACATTAGAGTTTGAGAGTGAACGCCTGTGAGTTCAGTGAGATCATGTCAGAGTGGTGTCATTGTTATGAGACTAAACAGTACACTAAGCTTACAATGATGTAAACACACTTTTTAACTCTGTATTGCCCCATTTTTTAAGGTTGTAGTCATGCATCTGCAGAAGGGAACTTGGATTGTTTATTTAATATGATACAAAACATGTTTTAATATTTTACATTTTATAGTTTAAATAATAGATCTATAAGTGATTAAACAAAATGAATGAATGAAACTATAGTTAAGGTGCAACTACTACTATTTCATAATAAACAGATGAAACTACCAAACTAGACTTAGTCAAAATGTGATAACTTTAAGGATTCAGTACTTCCTTTTGAAACTAAAAAGATCAAGAAATTGATTAAACGTCATTGTATTTGGACTTCTGTTTGGACAAATTGAGTTTAAGTGTATTGATAAATTAATTGACCCATCTGTCACATAACTGCATTTTTCTTATTATCATGTTACTTCAGCATCTTTTGCACTATTCACCACTGCAGTTTTATATTTAGTCTTGTAAATATTAGTCTTTGCTTATTCTGTATATTGTTTGCTTATTATGTATATTGTTGATATTTAATGTTGTACCTGTACAGGTACACCTTGTGTGTGTAAGTATACCTGGCCAATAAATCTGATTCTGATTCTGATGTTTGAAAAGGAGGGGGGAGAAGTGTGTACTAATCCCATCCTCTCTTCATTCATCATGAGCTAATAATGCAGCTATCTTATGTATTATATCATAAATGTTTCTTTTGTCTTCTTTACATTTTTTCAGTTATTGATATTATATAAGAAAAAAGGCTTTAGTTACAGCCTGTGTACTGAATGTCAATAGTAAATGTTAAAAAAAAGGGAAACAAATCCTTTCTTCCATATGAAACGGTTTATTATGAAATGTTGAAACAAGGAACAATAAAAACATGATTTCAGGTCAAATCTTCACATAATAAAATGAACCCAACAGGAGTTTAAAAAAATATTCCTGACAGGAGTTACATATATGGGATTCTGTCACAGTTGGATCAACCTTTTAAGTTTTAAATACTGCTCGTAATAATTAAAAAACAAACAAACAAATAAGACATTTTCTACTCTGATAAAGGGGATCGCAGTCGAAAACGTACAGACATCTTGCATGGCTTTTATGTGTTTTTAAAAAAGTTCTCACTTTGGCAATGTCCGTCTATAGCACATCCACACACGGGAGCCAAAACATCTGTCAAGAGAAGGAAATAAGGACTTTGTGTGAGAAAGTGCGGTTCTGGAGAAAATGATGTGATGTGTTTGATCTCACCATTTGAGTGCAGGCGCTGGCAAATGTCATGTATCTGGGGTTAAACTGCAGAGTGTTGATGGGTCCCGGATGTTTCCCATCAAGCACAGCCACCTTCATTCCGCTCTCCGTGCTCCAAACGTGGACTCTCCCGTCCTCCGAACCTGCACAACAAGCATTTCAACAGAAATTGATTGATTGAAGTTCAATCAATAAAATACTACAGGAAAAGAACAAAAATATAACACTGAGGTGTTGCAGCTTACCTATCATGACAAACTGTGAGTCAGGAGTAAAGCAGGCCTCAAGGGGAATGCCTTTACTGTTATTGTAGCCCTTAAAATGAAACGAGAGAAAACACCTTCAGGTAATCACACAAATAGATGTGTTGAGTAAGTTTGTGGCATTTTGACGTAATAACAGTTTATTTTACAGAAAAGGTGTGTAGCACAGATCCATTGAAGGCGTTCAGAATGCGAATCATTCCTCCATTGGTTGAGATGAGAATCTGTTTCCCATCGTTACTGAATCGGAGTCCCGTCCAGTCGCAGGCACGATTAAACCTTGTTTCAAAAGAGGCAAAAGGACCCTATCCACAGAAAAACAACTTACATTATAAATACAGAGTAGGGTGGAGATACCCATAGAGCAGGTATTTGAAGGTTACAGACACAGACACAACCCTGTGACAGACTACATTTATACTTTACCTTGTCAAAAGCACGAAGGTCATACAACGTAATGGCCAGAGATTCTACCCCAGCAGCAAATATCAGACCATCAGGGTCAAAGGAACATACAGGTTTACCCAGTGGATTAGTAAGACCCTAAAAAACACAAATAAATTCACAAAAGGGAGATTTACATTTGGACAGAGATATGCAAATATATTACAAGCATGTTCTAGCCTTTTTGATTAAATATTGCTGTTCCTGTCAGTGAAATTTAACCTTATTTCTAGATAGATAGATAGATAGACACATATTGACTTGATCCCAAACTGGGAAATTGTGGGAGATAGATAGATAGATACATACAGAGATAGATAGATACTTTATTGATCCCGAGGGAAAATAAAGGACAGTCCCTTGGCAGATTGCAGTTTTTTTTAGTTATAAAAAAGCATTGCATCAACAAAATGAAAACATACACAAACAACAAAGAAACAGAGCAGTACATCACAAACACACACATTCACACCAGTCTTGTTTACAATCTACTGCCTTACAGTAGCATGTTATAGAAACCGCTGGTTCAGTTTTACATTTTAAAGAGCAGGAATGTTTTGTTCCTAAAGCAGGTCTGGGGACACCCAGTGGTCACAGGACAGATAGATAGATAGAGGTGTTTGATAAATGCATTAATCGTGGATGTTTTAGCGCTTACATCTGAAGCAGCAGCTGTAATTATACATTTGAGAAAGTGCCCACAAAGAATAAAGGGAGTGTCATCTTTCCAGCCTGTTAACTGATTACTTACCCGACAGTTTGGAGAGCGCAGGTCCCAGATTCGGATTGTCTTATCTAATGAGCCAGAGATAAATGTATCATCCACTGGTGACATGGAAAGAGAGATAACTCTGAAAAACAAATTTAAAAAAAAATTATACAAGCATACAGTGTTCTAGATAAGGAGGAAGGAAGGTGGAAAAGGTATAGATCAGAACATACATTTTAAGATGAATAGATTGTAAACATACTCTAATGTCAACTGTCTTTTATCAAAGAGCAGCCAGGCTTGAGAAGCTTAATAAGTGTAAGAGAGTGTGTAGGTATACATTTGTTAGGACTTCTCTATTCAGCAAACACATGACCAGAGCTGAGAATAATTTGTTGTCCTCCTTTTTGCTTCTTTTCCAGAGTTTCTACTCACCTTGCAGTGTGACCCGGGAAATACCTGATGAACTTGTTGTCACTGAGTGACAGGTATCTGATGGTATCTACAAGGTAAAAACACTTTTTTATTTCAACACGTATTCAAATCCATTTTAACATCTGGCTTGGTGTTTTGTACTAAAGGCTTGTTGTAGATGATGAGTTATTACCGTCCAGTTTATTGGAGCTGTAGACCACTGTCTGTGTATCTCCATGTGTGTAGCGGATCAGGTCCACTCCATACTTCTTGCTGTACAGGGTCCTCTGAGGTCTAGACAGGACAGCATATGAAGATGTATAATCTTAAGGCATAAATGAATTTCAGTGTGACTCCTAAATCATAATAGTTATCAATTGCCACTTTAATGTACTATACAAATGTAATAACATTGGCCACTTACTTTCCTTCCCGGATGTCATATAACACAATGCAGTCGTCGTCACTGCTTGATATTGCATTTTCGCCATTTGGGCTGAAATCCACACAGTTGACTTTCTTTGAATTTTCTCCATATGTCCTGGCGACCCTGAAACTCCGCAGCACACTGTCTGTGATCTTCATTTCTGCAGAGGTTTTTTTTTTTTTTTTTGTTTAGTGTCTCCACATCAGATATCTGTGTTTCTGCAATAATGAAACCCGTGGGTCATTTTTGACGTTTGTCTGGTCGGCCAATTACCGGTAATTGGAAATATCTGTAAAGATCGTTTTCGTGAAATTATGGATACACAATACACAAACGATAGCGTACCAAGGTATGTTCGATTTAGAACTTATTTTCTACAGAATAGGCGGTGTTGAAAACTCAAGATTACACTGAGTGGCGTCAGAAAACCGGGAAGTATCGGAAACAGGAACGAGCACGCCTTTTACAAGAAAACGGAAATGACGTAACAACACAGGACGCGACAGATAAAAAAACAAAATATGGGTTTCTGCTGTACCAACTGCGATGTTTAACGGCTATATGTACCTTTATTTACAATTTAATCTTGTCCATAATATATCTATATATAAAATATATAGTCTTTCAATGTAGTTTTGCTTTCATGATGCTGTTGGAAATAAGTTTTTTTTATTTATTCTGAAAGGATTGGCCCGGAAGTCGTTAATGGGAGAGCATGTGTGACCCCTGGAGTTTTATGTTTGTAACGGGGATGTGAACCTATTAGCAAAAGTCAAAATGATGAACACTGTGGGAATAGCCTGTAGAGAATGGAAACACGGTCTGAGCAAATTCGGACAGCGGATAAACTGTCCCCGGTGTCCGGAGTTAGCACCGTCCCTCAGCCGCGTCCGGTCCACCGCTGTTAAAGCTGCAGACACCGGAGAGAAACCCCGTCTCAGAGCTGTCGACCTGGCGCAGAAGGTGCAGCAGGAGAAGTTAAAGTCTGGAGAGAAACCTCGTCTCAGAGCTGTCGACCTGGCGCAGAAGGTGCAGCAGGAGAAGGGAAAGCGTCCCGCAGCGGAGGCAGACCCTCCGGTGTCCGGTCAGCAGAGAAGAGTGACGGAGCTGAAACGGTTCAGTCTGCAGCTACAAAACGTTCATCCCAACGTGCTGGCCAAACACCTCCACAAAAGCGTGCTGTACCAGGATAAAGATTTGGTTATTATCAACAAACCCTATGGTGTTCCTGTCAGAGGTAAAGCTACAGAACATGTAACATTTCTGAATAGCTTTGAACACACTTCTTGATACTGTAATTTGTGGTCTGTGGTCTGTTGAGTAACTGTTTTTAATAAACAAACATTACATTTCTTTAAAAGAGGTTCTGAGACCCATGATTCTTCCTTCAAAGTCTTCAAATAGTCTACATTTTGATGGTTGACTTTCTGTCCATCAACAGCCTGAATTGAATACAGGTTTGTTTAAATTCTTAGTTGGCCAAACCAGCAGGTTTAAGTCCTGGTCGTCTGGGGGAGTCTAATGTACATTTATATATAAACCAGAAGATAATTCTGCATATTAATTGTAAAGTAATATGCTAAATTTCAAATCTTCTTTCCCCCCCCCCCCCCACACCATTTTGCTTACTGTTTGTGTCCATACTTATAATCTGCCTGTTTATTGGGAGAATACGTTTATACATTGTATTTCTGCAATATCAGTAAAGATACAGGCTGATGTACAATAGACAATACATTATGATCACTTTTTTTAGAGATGTAAACTCGTTCTGAAGTTGAATAACTTGGATATTTATTTATATATATATATATCTAAGTTGTTTTATTTTGTCTCTCTCAGAGGACTCTGGGGTTACCTCCATTTCTTCAGTGCTTCCTGTTCTCTCGAAGATGATGGATGGGATGAAGATAAATTCAGATTTTCAGCTGCTGCCTTGTCTGGGATTGGAGAAAGAAACATCAGGAGCTCTCCTGCTGGCCAGGAGGGAGGAAGTCGTGGAGCACATACTGAATCTTAACAGAAATAACCAAGTTCAGATAAAGTACTGGTAAGAGCATGTACTGGGAAGGTAGACAAAATGTTAAAATAGGCCTTAAAGGTTGTGTGTACTTATTGTCTTACCTTCTACTGCAGCAAACATAAAGATGTTTGTCATATCCGTCCTCAGGGTCATCACAGTCGGTGTTCCTGTGCCGTCTGAAGGAGTGATTGACATCCCTGTCATAGAGCGAGAGGTCACAGGCTCTCAGCCACACTACAAGGTGCCTTTTCTTCTGTGGTTTTGATGCTGTAAGAATAAATGGAACACACATGAACTGAGGGAGGTGTGCATATTGAAGATTCTTCTCTCCCTTTTTTTTTTTTTTCAGATGGCTTTAAGTCCTCTTTTCAGAATGAATGATGCAGGTGATGGTGTGACCAAAGTCCGGGCCAATCGGCAAGCTCACTCTGCGGTGACCAAGTACAGAGTAATCGACAGCAGCAATGGTTGCAGCCTTGTGGAGCTTCAGCCTTATACCAGTAAGAAGACTGTGCTCGTCACAGGAAATCAGTGCCAAAATAATTAGGTAAACTTTATTATTAAGAAGACGAGACACATTTTCTACTCACTGACTATTTTTTTTTGTCTACAGGAGTGAAGCACCAGACAAGGGTTCACATGGCATACGCTCTGACATGCCCAATTCTTGGTGACCACAAATATTCCCACTGGAGCAAACTGGCACCCCAGGTAAAAGATGTTTACAGCTTCACATGAACACAGAAGTATAAAAAAAGAGGTATATAAATAAGGGAGCAGTGCCTAAATCAAAAACTAGCAAATACGACATTGACTATGACTCTATTGCTTTACTTCATTGTGACTGATTCCGAGTGTCACAGCTTTTTCCACTTAATCCCTAGTCATTCCCATTCCACAGATTAAGACAAACTTCATAATGCTCTTCTCATGTTATTAGTTATGTTTTTCCACGCAACGTTCCTGAATAATTACTGCCTGATAAAACCAATTGCCTTGTAAAAAGAAGTATTGGCTGATGGTAATAATAACATGACAAATAAAATGGGTTTCACTTTCTATAAATCAAAGCTGATAAGGTCAGATCAATATTTAACGTGTCTGTTTAATCAGAATCAGAAATACTTTATTAATCCCAGGGGGAAATTTGTTTGCAACAGTTGCTCATAACACCAAAAATCAGTAGAAAGTGTAATTCATTATCTGTTGTATTCTCTAATAGATAACACATTTTTATGTTGATGCACAGAAATTACCTGAGCGTGTGCTGGGAAAGCTTGGATTGCAACAGAGCAAGATCCGGTACCTTCCTCTCCATTTGCTCGCCCGGCAGCTGACACTGCAAGGAACAAACCAAGCCGAGATCCAAGTGTCCTGTCCCCTGCCCAAATACTTCATACAAACGTTAAACAGACTGCAGTTGACACTTCCTGATAAAAAAGACTGAATAACCACCTATTCACCTTTTTTTTTTTTTTTGTTCAAGTCTTTGCACTCCAACTGATTTCTTCATGTTTATAGGCATTAGTGATGAAAGTCTTTTCGAGGGTTTCTTGTGTGTTTTGGTATTTAATGTTATGTAAGATTATCAAACAGAAAACGGTATAGAAATGACTTTACAGTGCTAACATTATTAATTTAAGTAATAAAAAAAGATAAAGATTTGTAAGAACAACTTTTTGTCATCAACTGAATTTCTACCAAAGGTTTTTTTTTTTTTTTGAAGAGACTAGGAACGCTGGTAGAAACTGTTTCCATCCCCAGGTCCAGAGTCTATGATCTCATTTCCAGTTCATGGTACAACTTGACTCAACTCTCCAGGAACCATTTCTGACATTTTAAGCTGGCAACAGAGTGAAACATCTCCAATAAGAACTCTCAGAACACACTCATGAAAACAGATTTTCATAATGTTATGACCACAGTCATGTGAAGTAATTCACATGGAGTAACTCTCTACACTGGCACCTGTCAGTGGGTGGGGTATGTTAGGCAGCAGGTGAACATTTTGTCCTTGAAGTTTGTGTTGGAAGGACAAACAAAAAGGGCAAAGGGTGAGGGTGTGAGCCACTTTGACAAGGGATAAATTGTGATGGCTGGTTGACTGGTTCAGTGCATCTCGACCTCTGCAGCTCTTGTGCGGTGATCCCGTTCTGCGGGGCTCATTTCTTACAAGAAGTACTCAGAAGAGAGGGAAACCGGCTGCAGGATCATGGATGGCCAAGGTCTGTTGATTAAGAGTGAAGGCTGGTCTGTGTGGGCCGATCAAACAGAAGAGCAATTGGGGTGTTCATATTTCAGAAAGTTACTATCAGTTCTGATAGAGAGGTGACAGTTGTAGCTATTATAGGACTGCTGAAAACAACTTTAATGGGAATATGAGCATGGAAGAAGGTAGCAAAACATTCAAGGTGTTGACTCAGCCTCCAAATTCCCTGGATTCCAACCAAATTGAGCACCTCTGGGATGTGCTGGATACTAAGACTGATCCATGGACGCCACACCTCGCCACTTACAGGACTTAAAGGGTGTGCTTCTGACGTCTTGGTTCCAGATATTTCAGCACACCTTCAGAGGTATCGTGGAGTTCATGTCTCCAGGGACGCCTAGTTGCCAACACAATATAAGGCAGGTACTCCTCCTCCACCTATAGCCTACATCTTTAGTTAATTGCGTAGGCTATGATACATAATCAAAATTCCTGCCAGACAAAAACAGGGCTACACACCTTTCACTTCAGTCTCTTATTGATGCGCAGCACAGATCCTGGCCTTCAGTGAGCATGGTACTTTTCACTTTAAAATGCACAGTCATATTTTAAATTAACTAACTGGCATTTTGGGACCAACACATTTCAAGACAGTGCAGGAGTGTGCATGCACTTTTTTTAAGTACCGTAAATTGTGACTTTGAACATTAATATCATTTTTGTGTCATTAAAAAACTAAGCTAATGTTGCCATTATCTCTTCTTATAAATGAATATATGATTGATAATAATAATGACATAATTGATATTTATTTGTGTGCGCACACATCACACTTCAGGCCACCTCTGTATAAGTCAGTACCCTAGTTGGGCCACCCCAAAAAAGAAAAGTCTGGACATGCCCCTGTACAGAGGAGTGCACTTCACTACCCCAATAGTCCTCCATGACATTCACAGCAAAGGTGAGACATCACAGGGAGGTAAATATCACATGTTGAACAGGCGGTCTGAATAGGGCTAGTAGTAATAATCATAGTGGCACTTTCCCAGATGACAGCGGGCGCATTACTTACTTTACATTACATACTTTTTTTTCTAAAACCCTTTGACATGAGTTTTGATCAAGAGTCAACCTACGGTGTTGAAAAAAAGGCCAAGAAATCCTCATAAGTCCCATGTGCTCAATTTTACAGCAGAAATAAACCTGTTTGAAGCCTGGTTTAGATTTTCGTCTAGATCATTTTGGTCTCCAAATATTATTTATTTATTGGTAAAGACTGCATAGGGCTGAATATTTTTTATTACTCATCTATATTGATTATATTAAGGCTTAGTTATACATCAATTTGGATAATTAGAGGCAGGCTAAGTTTAGAAGCAGGGTGACCTTAGAAGCTTGTGGCCAGGAGGCTTAAGGCCCGCCTCAAGTCAACTTATCCCTCACTTGATTGATCGAAAGTTAGTTTGAGATAGTATTTCCAATATGGTGACCGCCATTGATGGGCTTCAAAACATCTCTTCAGGAACAAATGGGTGACGTCTCCGAGACTACTTCCAGGTTTTATACATTCTATGGCTTTGATACAAGAATCAATACTGTTAGCTAAACAAAGATGTTTCCATCTGCATGTCCCGTTTAATAACCGCCTGCACACTCTCATATAGGAACAGGTTAGCAAAAAATCCTCAAGGTGGGTTTCAATCATTAGCTTGGACCTGAGAGAAATGTTTCCAATCTCCTGAATCACTACAATATAGCACTTGACTTTGTGAACATCTGGAGGTTCAAACTCACACAATGATCCACATAAACAATGACGTTGTTTTTGAAAACAGGCACAGATTCTTCAGTTTTGAACATATCAATATATGATCCAAAATGCAGTCAGTCTGTATACAAAAACAGTTTTGAGCAGTGGTCCCCTGTAACTGTCCAGTAGGATGTAAAGTATCATGGGACTCAGATGAGAAGTAAGGTGGATAATGGTCTGTAAGGTTAAGCAGTGAGGGTTAAATATCCTCATTGATAAGACTGTCTATTACAGGAAAATTAACAACCTCCGGCAGGTCAGCAGGCCAGAAGGTCATCGGAGCACAGTAGAAGTAAAGTTCCCCCTTACAAGCCAGTTCAAAGGTTACAGAGGCAATGGCTTACAAAAGTAGACAAATAACTGTCCATCCCATCAGCTGAAAAAAGAACATCTAAGAGGAGAAAAATCTTTGCTGACAGTTAACAGAAAGATGATTGTTTCGGAAGCTGTTCATTGAGGTTTATAGAGAAAAGGGTGGATACTGCATAGTCTACAGTCAGTGACTGAAGTACTAGTGAAGAAGTCCACGAGTCCTGTTTAGTTCATGTTGAAAGTCCTCTCGGTTAAGCTCATGGACCAGCGCTGAGGATTTCCTGGATCTCTCGGACCACGATGATACGGGCCAGCATGTGCTCCACCTGCTGGCTACTCAGAGGCTGAGACGAGTACCACATCGGGCTGTTGGGTGCCACCACAGGCTCTGGAGTCATGTAGTATGCATCATTGCGTCCCTTAACGCTTTGAGGGCTGCAGACGACAAAGAAAATGAGGATACACAATATTTTATAGGTATGTACTAAAAATGTATCTTGTTACCAAAGGATTTAAGATAGAGTAGCAGCATTGATTTAAAGCAAAAACTCTCATTATAGCGTTCTATAGCATGTCTTGTCTACTGAGGCCTCAACCTCCACCTTGTCAAACAAGAGCACATTAAGGGAATAATGTCAGTGCTTGTTAAACCCCTTATTACAGGTAGACAGGCTTTCCCGCCATTTATTTTTTATTAATTAATATTATCACAAATATTAATGTTTAAAAAAAATTGTAAAGCTTTTTAATGCTTACTGTGCAGGTGTCACATTGCTGCCACCAGTGTTTTCTGCTATTTTCTGAAGCAGCATGTAACATGCAATACCTCTTCTGTTTAAATACTATTTTAATATCTATCAAACAATTGAGCCTTTCTCTCAGCTGAGCGCTCCTGCGTTTCCACACACGCACACATTGAGCTCTGGGTTGAGACAACGCTTCTAAAATGTACGGGGAAAGCAAGTCGCAGCATTTTAGTAAAACATTTTTTATTACAATCATTAATAGAAAAAAAAATAGCTGGCTGTGATTAAGTGACTAGTCGGCTGTTTGGCCAATCATCTGTGCTTTTAGAAAGCAGTGTTTAAGTGAAGAAGCAAAACTCACCATTTGAAGAGATAAAAGTCATAGAGTTTAATGGGGCAGCGGAGAGGATTCTCAGGATCTTCGGCCTGCTCTGCATACATTTCATCAGACCCTGAAAAAGACCCAACACAACACGTCAGCAACAGTGAGACTGGTTTTCAAATGCCCTTTAACATGAGGCTAAGTGTGTTCAGTACCTTTCTGCCCTGCGTTGTGTGCACCCTGTACTCTGAGAAGGCGGATACTGGTGGCTTTGTCCTTGGTGTTAGTGGGGTTCTTCCTCGTGTGTCGCAGGACCTTTGAGAAGGCTACTTTCATGTGCTGTTCAGGTGTAACCAGGTGGAAATGCCTGTGACAAAGATATATTTTTTAGAAACATGCACAGTATTTAATCTAAAATACATGTTTGTCTCACTTTACAGAACAGATTCAGGTTTCTAAAAGGCGTTTACTCACTTTGTGTTGAAGTACATTAGAGTTGTGAGCAGTGTGGCAGGTGAATGTGCACCCAGCTGTTTACACTCCCAAAGCATCTCCTCAGTCACATGACTTGGAATGATATAACCTAAGAAGAAAAAACTGTTAGTACTTTTTCCACCAAAGAAACAACTAAATAACAGTAAATGATGCTGATTTTTTTTTTTGCTCACCTAAAGGATGTACACTCGGTTTCCAACCATCCAGGATTTTGTGTAAACACCCAGAAAAACGTGTATAATATGGATCAGAGAAAATGTCATCCACCCGTCCATTTTCAAAGAGATACTACAAGGAGAAATGTATGTTAGGTCAACTTTAAAAAAAGCCCTTCTAGCACAATACACAACAACTCATGGAGGATACTAACCTTTTGTATACACAAGAAAACATAATACAGAACATCGGATGCAAACTGTTCATCCTCTGATCCTCGGGCCTCCTGAGTCATCAGGGAGAGAGCGAGGTTTAGCTCAGCTACGGCGCTGGACACCAAGTCCTCCTGAAAACGCAGCGGCTGACGGCCTAGAAACAGCCACAGAGGGGTGGGCAAAGTTATATTAGTGCTGTAGAGTTAGCTTGCTTCTGAATTTGTGGCAGAAGATGTGTTCAAATGAATAGTTGACTTACGTCCAATGGGTGCAAGCTTTGGCTTTTCCTGCTTGTTAAGCTCCGCGTTTTTTCGCATTGCCCAAAGGCGCCACACCTCCAGGCCTTCCTCTGGCTTAAGAGAAATGGGAACCAGAATCTCTGTGGGTGGTTCGGCATTATCCTCCATCTCGGTGTGACCCTGCAAAACATCAGAACAAATATTTCAGAGTTAATATTCTGGGAAAGACAGAGTTCAGAGGACTTTTATTGATCATGTGCTTCTTCTTCCTCTAGATCAATGTAATTAAGTACTTAAAATGTATAGGATTTTTCTTCCTGCCCTTAAAGAACAAAAAAATAATCGTACAAATAACAGGGAATTTTTATAATCAAAGTATCTTGAAACACAAGGCCAAACACCAAGACATATGGACAAGGTTTCCAACACTATCAATAACTTTGAAATGGAAGATTTAAGGTAATGTCAGCACTTCTTAATTAGAGGGATGGATGTCTGTTTACTCATTATGCTCACAGTCATCAATAAATAATTGTAAGATAAGATTCATTTATCAATGCACTGAGTAAGGACAATCAAAAGGCATAGGAGAATTTGAGTGCCAGCCATTCAGCCTTCTAGGTCTAGTCAGAGGACAGACTGCGTTCAAACCTGTAGATGGAGCTGCTGTTCTTGTCCCTCCTCTCCCTGGATCTGTTGTTGATTTGGGTCCCATATGTGCACAGATTGTGTTGTGTTGTAGGACCCTCCAACAGTCTGCACTGCCACAGGGATGTGAATGTTGCCATTCATGAACTGCGCTGGGAAAAGGGTCTGCACAATTTCTTCCTGTGTCCCAGTGGTGGTGGACTGCACCTCTGCAGACCTTGCGCTGGGAGACATTTTTTCCTTACCATTGGTAGTGGCAACTTGTACTGTGTTGTATGTCTCCTGTGGTATGGCAATGTGAGTAACACCCTGCTGCTGGGGAGTAGAGTACACCGGGATGGTCCAGGTCTCACCTGTGGGACCTGTGATTGTTCCTGTGGTGCTGTACAGCTGAGCGCTATCAACAGTGAGCAAATCTGGTCGTAGGGACACATAGCTTTGCTGCTGACCCTGAGGGATGGCTAGAACAGTGGCCACCTGCTGGCCCTGCGATACGGCATATGACACAGCTACAGGGACATCCACCTTACGTTTCTTGGCAGGTTGGAGAACAGTTGAGATAGCATTAGACCTCCTTTCAGAATCCTGCTGCTCTGAAGATGACATGGCCTCAATGGTCTGGATCTGGATCTGTTGGCCCCCTTGTAGCTGAATGTGTTGGCCATCCTGGAGTTGAATATGCTGGCCACCTTGTAAATGAATTTGCTGTCCATCCTGTAGTTGAAAGTGCTGGCCATCTTGGAGTTGAATGTGCTGGCCATCCTGGAGTTGAATCTGCTGGCCAGCCTGGATTTGAATTTGCTGGCCACCTGGCAACTGAATATGCTGGATTTGTTGGCCGCTTGACAGCTGGATTTGTTGTCCTCCAGCTACAGCTGCAACCAGCTGCGCCTGAATCTGTGAAAAACAGTCAACATAGTTGAAAAGCAGCAATAATACATAGATGCACTTGATAATCTGGTTAGATTAGATTTGTGGACTGTTAGTATAAATGTATACCTGCTGCTGCTGCTCCTCTGTGAGCTCCCCCTGCTGAACAAGATGTGCTGCTTGGATTCCCTGCAGGTCCTGCTGGGAGGGAGAAGCCACCTGAAAAACCTGGCTCACTGCGTGACCCTGCTGCTCCTGAATCTGAACCTGGCACAGACGGAGAGCAGAAAAGAAAAGAAAGAAAAAACACTGAGCATGTCAAGTAGTCAACATGTTGGAGTGGGTTATGAAAGTATGTCAAATAAAATGTGTCTCGTGCATAGAAAGTTACACATGCTAAAAAAAAATGTGAAAATTCACAGCAGAGTAGTGGCTATCATGTGATATTCAATAGAGGATTGGTCATGTTAAGAAATGTAAGGACATGAACAGAGATAAGCCCTATTCAGACTGCTGTTTCAAAGCAGAATATTCACACACCTGTAATATTTTACCTTCACTTTGAATGAGGCAGACACGTTATCAGGGGATCAAGTGATCCCCCCTAAATCCCGCCTTCAGGGTAAGTAACAAAGGTCTTACAGGGATGGGACGGGATTGGTGGAGCCAGCAGGATAGAACAGCGCTGTGTGTGTGTGCGCATGTCTGTGAGTGTATGCTGTGCCATGTTCTCGTAACACAATGTGATTTCCCAGACTGGGACACCATTATCACACCTTTGCAGAATCAAAATGAATGTTGAAAGGCTTAATGACAGATGAGCTTTGTTACGGAGCTGTTTTGGAATTGCACTGTGAAAAGGGCTACTGACACAAGTTCAGTGGTAGAGGGGAGTGGGGCAGTTGCTACTTTACTCTAACAAAAATTAACTGAACCAGACTGCCTTCTTTTCTGTTGTCCTCTTGACAGTAAGTAGCAAATATACTAATGGACCCACAACCCCTTTCTGTCTCGTGAATGTAAACCAAGTGTGATTTAAAAACTCACTTGCACTTGAAGCTGCTGTTCCGACTCCTGATGCACAGCCATGTGAGGTGAAATCCCTGCCGAGGTGACCTGTACCTGCTGTAAACATATAACGTGAAGTGCAGCATATAGTGAGGTTTTTCATAATAATAATAATTTTATACTTTATTGATCCCGCGAGGGGAAATTCGTTCTTACACTCTGTCTAGTGAACATGCTACACAAACATAGGCCGAAATACACACACATGCACAAACAGGACATGCACTAATGGAGAGCTCTCAGAGTGAGGGGGCTGCCCACAGTGGGTGCTCCTGAGCTGGTGGGGTGGGGGGCCCTACAGCCCCTACAGCCCCTACAGACTGAGCTACTGCCAACGACATCATTAAAAAACAAACAGCCTTAACAGAAAGGTGCAACTTCTCTTACCGGACAGGCCAGCTCTAAAAGAGAGCCTGCCACCTCTGTGCTGTCTGTGTAGATACAATTGGCACCCTGCTGTTGGTACACCATGGCTGTAGTGGTGGTGGTTGTGGTGGGTGCCCCTCCCTGCTGGCTGAACTCCTGCAGCACCTCTGGGCCCTTAGCGAGAGACTCCAGGAACTCCTTCATCCTGTGCTGAGGAACAGTGCGGGCCTTCTGCCGCACATACTCATCAAAGGAGACCACCCCACTCTCCTGCTCGTTCATCGTCAAAGGACCTGGAAGCAGAAGCAGACATTTACAAACATTTGAGCACATTATCAAGTCTAAAACAAGAGCAGATGTCATCACAAACACGTACAGACTCATGGATAACATTTAGTGGTCTAACGTCATCGACAATTATATAAGCAAGGCAAAAAACTACAAACTACAAACTACAAACTGCACGTGAATCCAAACAATCGACACATTAAAACATTAAAAGCAGAAGACAGTGCTTCTCTTGTCTGTCACAATGACTGAGCTACACTTTAATCAACGAAGCAGCTACTTTGGGGCTTACAGCTAAGTCTAAGTTCTTTTTACTTTTAAAGATTAAATAATTTATGAGTCCATATTAACAATTGTTTAACTAAATTTTAGCTGCTTGCTTAATAATAGCGTCTACGTTACCGCTAGTGGTTAGCATGCTAACTACAAAATGTTAGCATGGCACTGTGTTATCATAGCGCTGGCTGGCTAACAGCGGTTAAGTATTTTAAACAAAGTTGACCGACACTTTACACATCTGCTTTATATTATGAATCTAGGCTGTGTATTTAGTTCTAATAATACGATATCAAACATTAAAAGTCGTCCCGTTGAAATAACATGACGCTAGCTAATCATTGTGCTAGCCTTAGCTGGCTAGCTAGCTTGACGAGTGTGGATCCTGTCATGCTACCTTAAATAAAACGAAATCCCTCTCCTTTCCGCCAAGGCACGGTGTTTAAAACAGAAGGAAAAAAAAAATCCGATAAACATGGAACAGCGACCGGCAGCGTGTCGTTAACTGCGCTACATAGTAAGTGCAGCGGTGTTATCCAGCAAACAATGTTGTGATTAGATTGCGATAAAAATGTAAAGAGCAGCAGCGGGCGGGCGAAGGTCTGACGTCTGCTTGTTTTCAGAGGGAGATCCAGTCAGGAACACGTTTCCCTGCTCCAGGAAACCACACGTCGATTCATACAAACTGGATCCCGAGCGGGGTTTATCACGATTGGGCTTCACTAAACAGCGAAACATACGAAAAAAAAAAAATCACTTCTTTTTTTTAATTCAGAGTTAATAATATTGAAGGTACAAGGCCACGATAACTGCGCGATTCCTCCGCAGACTGCAGCTCTGTGTTCACAGGCCTATCAGTGTCCCCTTTAACAAGAGGTCCCATCTTTAGACATTCAATATGTGGAAGGCTCTATGTGCAAAACTGACATGATATTTAGACATGCAAATGCTACCCCATGCAACATGTTGTAATTGTGCCTTATTATTCAGTAGTTTGTTAAAAAAAAAATCCCTAAAAAAAGAAGACTGGGCTACCTTGATGTGATATTGCATTTTATTTTTTTTATAACCTACTGTTTTCTGTGTTGCACAGAACTGAATAGCAGGGAACTAGCAGCAGTACAACATGCACAGGTCATGTAGATAGGTAATGCGTAAAGCCATTTATCTAAGGCTCTTTAATTAAATTCAATTAACTTCATATTATGGTTGTATGATGATCTATTTCGGTCACAATACCAAAAGCATTGTGGATTAAATTCTCAAAGAAAATCTAGACAAATCCCCTCATTTGTCATACTTCCTCCACTTAGTGCAACTGTATCACTATGACTTTTAGTCTGTGGCACAGGACTCACTAACAGATTAGTTGAAACTGAACGTTACACATTTACTGAATGAAACAGTAGTAAAAGGCTGAGCAGCATGGGGTGTTGATGCTAGATAAAACAATTTGAATGCATGTACCTTTAACACATTTTAACTTGCCCAGTCTGCCTTAAAGAGCCAGGCATGTGCTACTGAGGGCCTCCCCCTGTTCTCCCCACAACAAACTGCCTCTCGCCCATCTTAAGGTGGACCAGCACAGATGCACTGTGTGAATAGGATATCTCCTTTACACACTGGATAGCAAAGAGTTAATTCCCACACTCAGTGCAGACTATCTGATTTTGCCAGGGATATCTGGTGGGGTTGTTGCCGGTATTTATGCACATGTATAAATATAAATGAATATGGTATCAACTCATGTTTATACAGACTGCTCAAAAAAGAAAACATCAGAGAAATAATCTTGGGAAATCACAGGGCTTGTAAATTCATTTTAACATATAGTATTTATATCATAGCCTATATGAACATAAAACCAAAAATTCAAGCATGCTAGTGCCTATTGGCCTCTCATTATGACTTCATTTCACTTTGTGCTACTGTAAGAATCTTCATGTAATCCTTTAGAGAACGGATTTATCTTGACGCATCATTTGCAGAAAGATGCAGATGAGGCTTGTTGTCTTGTATTAATAGAAAGTCAACTAAAACATAGGTTCACATTTCTAATCTAAATATGTAAATACAATAACCTGCAAGGCCTTTATTCAGGCTCCATTTGTAGAATAGTCTCCTGGTAGTTTGGACCATTTTTTGCAGGTGACATCAGGATGGGAGGCTGCCAAGTAACCAGCTGGTGCAGTAATAGGAATGAGACATATGCTTCCAGGCTAGATGGCTGTAAACGTGGCCTTAAATCCAATGTGTGCACTCACTGTAATGCTCTTTATGCACAACATCAGCAATCAGATTGCACACAACACACTTTTTTCAGCTAGAGACAATGGAGAGCAGCCCGTGACACACTAACAGGAAGCAGACCACTAAAAGGCTTAACAGGTACATCTGAATTATCAACTTTAATCGATCATTTGTTAGTCTTTGCTTAAGTTATAGGAGCTACCAAGGCTCTGGGAGATACTGTTTTGGCAATGAGATATTGTTTTGGTAATGTTGGGGAATTACTTTTAGTAATGGTTTGATAGGTCGCTACATTCCACTCCAAATTGCATGTAAATCTTTATTGATGGAGTGCACTATTTATTGGACAGAAAACTTAACCCAACTTAAAGTTTGTATGACAATAATTTAAAGCAAAAGTTAGGGTTAACATAAATATGAAAAGAAATCAAAAACATTAATTCATTATCTCTGTTCCCCTGAGGTTGCATTTTGGAAATCAAATCACATGAGAGAACTGTTAAAGCATGCTGGGAATAACATGCTTTGCACTTGTGCTGTGTTGCACTTGTATAATTTAGGTCTTTATTCTTGAAATCTTTCCTCTTTTCTTGATATTTTACTACTTTAGATGGGTCAGCCTATCATCAACAGACGCTGTGAAGTGACTGCGCACGTGGGAATTACCCTCCTTCTTAGGATTGAAGCACGAGATTAATTATCTGGGAATCTGTTTGACTCTCTACCTCTTAAGTCTTTATTTCAGCTCGTGCAGTTGTCGGAAGCATAGATTAACCGTTCCTCTTCCATGCTGTTCTACAGGTCTTTGGATTTTTCAACAAAAATGGGACTTTCTTCTTTGCTCTATATTACGCTAACACTACCGCTCGCATCACTTGGAAGCTTTATTCAAACTGCAAATTTACCGGACAAATCTGACAATAGCCAAAAGTATGGAATCCCAGGCGGATACATCAATGACCCATTCATCTTGGCCAGTAAAGATATCTTACATTCAGAGAGCATAGGCGACTCTTTGGAGGGCAGTGGACTTACTGGAGATGGTACAGCATTGAAGCTCATCAGTCATATCAATCCAGAGGAGCATAATCAAGTCGGCAATGAAAACCCTTCTGGACCAGAAATCACATTAACTAAAACACAGGATCTCACTCTACTCCACTCAGAGGCTGGTGACCCAGGAGAGGACAAGGCTAATACTCATTCCAGTGTGCACATTATCTCAGAGGGAGCTCTCATAGAAGACAGCCTCTCTGCAGCTGAAGAACAGTTAGAAAAGATACAATCATCCAAAGTTGATGAAGACCTTCTGGATCGTAAGTCAACATTTGACAGTAGATTAAGGTTGAGACATATTGTAAACCATAGAATCCCGATAGTTCTTCAAAATGAAAATTCAATGTTTTTTGGAAATTCTCTACATTAGCAAATCCATTTCATTAAACAAACTTTCTGTGTTTCTTTCTCTCCTTGTCCCTAATTTTCAGCTTGGAAAAGCCCGAAACTTCCAGTTCAAAACAACAAATTTACGGCCCTAACCAAGCAGGACTTGTCAGGACCTGGGGTATCATGTGTTCACGGTCCTTGTGTTGTTTTTACAAACTTTAATGGCACCAATCTGCTTTGGGAGGATATGAGGCGCACACTGGCATTTGCCTGGGAGCTGCATGTCTTTGGATCAGCAAGTCTTTTCATATTGATAGCAGTATTGGCGATTATAGGAACAGCTGGCGCATGCACTCGTCCTCGTCCCTTCTGTGATGCCCTGATCCAGGCGAATATGCTTCTGATCCTGAGTGGTACTCTGCGGGGTGTCCTCCTTCTACTAGATCCTTACGGCACCCGTCAGGTCCTGTCTCGAGCGACTCTGGCAGCACTGCATAATGTTCCCCTTCAGCTCCTCCTGTGGGCACAGGTTATTCTAGCTCTGGTCGCACTCAGAGGGTTGAATCTGATGCTTTTCCCTCTGAAGCTGCAGCGCCCGTGGGTGGTTGGAGTGCTGGCTATATCAATATGTACTTCATTACTTGTGGCAGACCTTTTCTCTCAAACTTTGTCCCCTGCTCTCCCTCTTTTGCTACAGACACTTTCCCTCTGCTGGGGCCTCCCATTTTGCATTGTAATCCTCATTAAGTCATTTTCTCATTTATATCCCTTTCTCAGGTCCTCTGTCCCTCAGTGGGTTCCTTCACAGAGGATTGAAAGGCGAGCAAAGCGAGTTGCAGCAGTTTCCGCCTTCCTGGGGGTTCTATGCTGCAGCCTTCAGATGCATAGTCTCTTTTGGCTTTATGGACTACTGGGGAACTGGAGACGCTTTGGCTGGGGCTGGTGGCTTAGTCAGTTTTCTGCCAGAATTCTTGAGGTATCCTGGGGGTTTTCTTTGCTTGTTCTTGGATCCTGGACCTTCTGGACGCCCTCTATGGTTCAATCAAGGGGTGATCCTGGGCAGAGTAGAAGTGAGACATCTAAAAATCTTGATGGAAAAAGCTTGTGGGGTTCTCTCTTGGCCCGCATACAGAAAGGTTCATTAACAAAATCTGAGAAAACATGGGAAGACCTCATGCCAAGCAACTGGGCAATGTATAACCTTACAAGAACAGGATTTAACAATAGCGCAATGTGTCCGTATGATGATCAACCATCAACCATTACACCAGAATACAAAACGGATCCTCGTTGCAACAACAGCTCCTCTGACTCTCAGGCTGCAATATTATGGCAAAAAAAAGTTAGTGAGCGCGATTGCATTCTTTCACTCATAGAATTTGACATAGGTCCTCCATCTCCTATCAACCTTAGACACAACGTTAACAATGCCGTCCATCACGAACAGCTAGTGGCAGGAGGCCTTTTTATAGCTCCTATCTCCTCTTGGACCGTTGGTAGAGGCATCCCTGGCAGAGATGGTGGCGCAACAACTTTCCCCACAGGTGATGTTAGATACTGTTGGACAATGGACATGGAGTCTGAAGAGCCCCTACAGTCACCCTGTGCTGTTTATTGTGATGGTGATGTTTGGTCTCAAGCCACTGCATATTGGACGGAAGAATCTAATTCAGCAGGGATGTATCCACAAGACTGGTCTGATGATGATGTTACTGACCTCTGAGCTGTCTACTTAGGGGATCCTTCTCTATCATCTACCCTTCATGAAATTGCTATTATTCAGATGGCGATTATTTGGTAAGCTGAATGCAGTTTAAATATTGTGCTACTAGGCTCGAGGTAACAGAAACTCTGACAAATTAAAACACTTCCAACGATTACTCAAGTGAAAACTGAGGGGACATTCAGCCATATCTCATTGCAAAAAAAACAAACATATTTGATAACTCCTACCTTTTAGACCACGGCTGATTGTATACCATTCAAGCCCCTTTAGATGATAGCACTGTTTTACAAAGTTCCGCTTTGGAATATGAAAGTTTAAAAATGAATTCTGAAACATCAGCTCACTGGACACATTTTTTTTAAGCCTGGAAGTAAAAGACCCTGGAACTTTCCTATTGTATCATGTTATATTATCAAGCTGCAATTTTGCAATTTAAGCCAATTGCAGGCAATTGGTGGTAGCCAATAGGGTATAAAATACATCAGTATGCTTTTAAATATGGTCCCATTAGATTGTCACTCTCTACTGTCTTTTCAGTTGTTTATCAATTTGGAGGCTGAGAAATGATAAGAACTAGTAAGATTGTCTACGTCAATTAGAAACCAATAAGCATCCAACAACAATATTTGATACCAGAGCCCTGGATTTATACTCAAACCTTTTTATGATATTTGTAATACTGTGTCTGTTTTGTAAAAGATAACGGTGAGGCCATTGCTCTGACAGTTTCAAGAACCGTTCTGTCACACCTTGTCATGACTCTTTGACTTTAAAAGGGTCTTCTGAGTAATTTCAGGTTTTCTATGAATGAATTCCGATCATAACAAGTGGAGTGTTACACATTTTATCAAACAGTAAGCTTGGAAATCATTTCATCTCAGTCTACACCTCTCCTCATGACTTTATTACGTTAATGCTGTACCTTCACTGGCATTTGTTCAGGTCACCTTTGACAATGTGTGATGCTGCTTTGTACCTCTGTATAAAATTGACATGATTGGATCTTGTCATTTTATTGTTTGTAAATAACAATAATAAAAAAGTTTGAGAGCAGAATTGTTTTATTTTAACAATCAGTGGGAATCATTTATTACTTTTTGTGTAGCAAAGTTTGCAGAGAACACCAAAGATTTAATTCCCCACCTTTATACCAACATTACTAATAAATCAGTAGAAATCTATTTGACCAATGTGTTTTTTCTTCTTCAGTAATTTGTAATATTAATTATTAATACAAATGATGAATTATCTTTAATTAGATATGTCTAAAAGCCTCAGTTAGATAATGATATATGGTTCAAGCGCAACACAGTTTACTTGCCTTCTAGTTTGACAAATAGGGCGTTGAAAATCCACTCCTGCTAAATCAGAGGCCCTCTTATGTTAAATAGGCCTAATCAAAGAGATCCAGTGAATCTGATCCAAGACAGCCTACTAATGCCGATGATTTCCATCTGGCATCTCCTGACTGATTTAAGCCCTGATTAAAATAATAGTACTGATTTTATTTACACATGAACTATAGGTCACCCAGAGGTGAAATTGTTTTCCTGATCACTAGTTTTCATGTGCCAACATGCAGTTTGCAAGTAAAGACATTTTGTGTTTTATAGCTGCAACCTGCAGCTTATTATATTGATGATAAGTGAATGTCTTTTCACTCTTATTTTATCTGACTTGTTTTGCTGCTGTTAACCTCTCTGCTTAATGTAATTAACATTTGTTGTCTTAACATGCACTCAGTGATTGGCACCAGTATCTTGAATCAAATGATTTAAATCAATAACAGCTAGCAGCCTATTTCTCCATGTGTTGAGTCATTTTTATGTTGGACAAAGCCCGCCCCCAACCCAAGTTTGACATTCCTGCTCTATAGAGTCTATAGTCACTTCAGCAGTGTATGACTCAGCCACACACTGTTACCTGTCTGAGTCTGTGAGCGAGGGTACCTGCTGAACTGACATGCTGCAGCAACAATTGACATTAAATATTATTTATCATTATTACATACAGTATGATATATAAATTATATAAAAAAAAAACATATGAGAAAAGAAGATGTTTTTTAAAAAAAAACATAGGTGTGAATTATTATGATATGTTGTAGTGTTTGCACATAACTTTCATGAATAACTTAAACAAATAATGATTAATTAAGGCTATATTTCGTTCTTACAAAAATATACAATTTAACAAAGATTGAGTAGCATATCGATTGATGATGTTTGGACTACTGCTGGCAAGGCATCTTTAAAATCTTTGACTACATCTCCCAGAACACACCGCAGATGTGTTTGGTGTTACGTCTTAACTGGCATTTCCTTTTACTGTCACTGAAGTAAAAAGACAAAGGTTCCCGTGTTATACCACTTTGTTGTGCTCTGACATGTTATTGAACCAACACATTGTAGCTCCCGATCCCGATGCATAGCCACTGCAGTAAGGTTAACCTGTATTTGTCTTCGTTACTCAATAATAAGGTACAGTAGCTAGCTGACGTACCCGAACAAAGTTAGATGACATTAATACGTTAGGTAGACGTGCACTTTGGAAAGTATTGTATTTGACCTCCTGCTATGTTATAATGTTTTCATTTCGTTGACATTTACGCACATAATCACAGTACAGGCCAAATATTGTTACAAGTTGTAGTAAGTGTAGACATGTAGTCATACAGCTTAGCATTCAGTGACATGCTATCGCCCCTCTGAAGAAGAAATGGTTGCAAAATAATGTTTACTTCACTATTTGATTAGTTTAGTTTAGTTTATTTGCACAGGTAGAAACCCTGAGGTCTTATCTCAAAACCTCACTAAACAATTAAACAAAGTTAAAAAAAAATATATTACTATAACAAAGTAAAAATTCAATCTATCACAAATATATTTTACCCAAATTGAAAATTACATCTTTACCTTAAAACAATAAAATAGAGAAGTATTTAGAAAATATAACAAAATCGGGGACAATTCACTATTCACTACAATTCTTGCTGACAGTTACATTGTTTTCAGTCAGTAATTCTATGTTGTCATTTCATAGATGAGATTGCTATGGCAGATCCTCTACCTTCACCCAGCACGTGTCAGGAGGTCATCTTCAACATCTGCAGGTGTGGTGAACTTTGTCCCCGTCTGCAGCTCCACTGATTCTACCTCCCGTAAGCTGCTGCAGGACTTTGTGTCCCGATCAACACGCCTGTTTGTCATCACTGGAGCAGGGCTCTCCACTGAGTCGGGGATCCCAGATTATCGTTCAGAGGGGGTCGGGCTGTACGCTCGCACTGACAGACGACCAATGCAACATGCAGAGTTTGTCCGCAGTGCAAAGTCCCGTCAGCGCTACTGGGCTAGAAACTTTGTCGGATGGCCGCAGTTCTCCTCCCATCAGCCTAACTCTGCACACAGGATCCTGCAGAGATGGGAGGAGAGAGGTAAGCTAAACTGGGTGGTTACACAGAATGTGGATGCTCTTCATTCAAAGGCAGGGCAGAAGAGACTGACTGAGCTCCATGGCTGTGCCCACAGGTGAGAAAACATCCTCTGATATACAGTATCTCATCATGATTATGTGCTTATAGTATGTTGGGATTAGAGTCTCACTTGTGTTTGGTCAGGTATTCATGGAAAATGAAAAGCTACACCATCCCTTTGCCTATCCAGTAACATTCATTAAAAGATTGAATGTAAGGATTCATATTCTATATCTGTCCTCAGGGTGATGTGTCTCGGCTGTGGTGCCATCTCAGCGAGGGAGGCACTCCAGAAACGTTTTTTAGCTCTGAACCCAGCCTGGAGTGCACAGGCAGGTGGAGTGGCCCCTGATGGTGACGTCTTCTTAGACGACGAGCAGGTCCTCCATTTCAGAGTCCCGTCCTGCGAGGACTGTGGAGGAACACTAAAACCTGAGGTCACATTTTTCGGAGACACTGTGAACAAAGCAACGGTACAGTTTGTGCACGACAGACTGGCAGAGTCGGACGCTGTGCTTGTTGTGGGCTCGTCGTTACAGGTAGGTTTTATTGAAACATGAAACACATTGTTCAAAATAAGAACTTTGAGTAAGAACTAAGCCTTCTGGAATTTCATTTTTAATTGTGTCCCTCTCTGTTAATCCCAAGGTTTATTCAGGATACAGGTTTTTACTGGCAGCAAGTGATAGAAAAATACCGGTTGCCATCCTGAACATTGGGTCGACGAGGGCAGACCACCTGGCCCAGCTGAAAGTGAGCGGCCGCTGTGGTGAGGTGCTGTCAGTCATTCAGCCTCTCTGACTTGTCAAGGACATTCAGTCTGGATTCCCTGTATTACGTTTGTCGAACTACCTCAGATTTAAACTCTAAAATCAACTTCAGGGGCGCTGGTGGCGCAGTGGTTATTGCGCGCGCCCCATGTATGGAGGTTGTCGTCTCAAGCGGGCGGCCCGGGTTCGCCTCCCACCTGTGGCATCTTTCCCGCATGTCATTCTCCACTCTCTCTCCATGATTTCCGACTCTATCCACTGTCCTATCTATCCATTAAAGGCACACAAAAAAGCCCCCCCAAAAATAAAATCCACTTCAGGATGTGGATTGCATTTTGACTGAGAATTTGTATCTGTTATCAAAGCAGAGCAGAAACAGAAAACGTTTTTTATTCTATGCAGAACAATTAAATGTTTAGAAACAAGTTGTAATAATTTATCAGACTTTTGTGACTCCAACAGACAAGTATCATAGGGTTGCTATATTGGTGCTGCCAGGATAAACTAGAGCACTTAACTTATACTGTATCACATAATACGTGCAATAAATGATGCAGCATGTGTGGTTCACTGTCTGAAGGCTTTGAGTGGCAAACTGAAATTGCAAGGTTAGATCTGGTTGATGGCTTGTTTTCCTAATTCTGATGATTGGTGTTATTAAGAATATACAAACTATTAGATGTTTGTTGAAGTTCAAACTGAAGAAATGTTCAAATCCTGTTCTAGATAGACTGAATTTTAGGGCCCAAAGAGATAATAAAACATGTTCTACACTCAGCTGTGTGTAAAGTGTGTCAAGGAACAGATCGTTCTCATGTATTAGTATATCTCTGACTTTATCGACAGATACACTGTACATTTTAACTGCTAACAATTAACAGATTGGACCCTTACTCTACTTTTAACACATAGACACTGTTAAATGTAAAGGCTTAAGGTTGCAGTCTGTGAAGCTGTGGATCTGAATTTACTGGTTTTAGATTTTATATTCAAATTTTCTGGCACAAAAATGTTCTTGTCCGTTTTTATTTAACTTAATATATAGTATAGGAAACTGTCAAAGTGGAGCAAACACAATGTTTGTGAATAAAAAAATCACAAGGTTTGTTCTCGATAGGAATATGGGTCACCACTTGTGTCTGCTTGAAATAGAATATTTTATCACTCAAAATTAGTTACGAACAGAGCGTAGAATATGAAATTAAAGATTTATCAATCTCACAACCTGAGTTGTTCAATTCTCCATGAGGGATTTATTTCCTTCCTCAGAATGACACAAACTTAACACTTGGCTTTAGATGAATATTTATTACAAATAAATTATAGAATAAAATGTGAATTAATGAGCAGGAATAACGGTTACAATAATAGCACCAGTGTATGTAATAGCCTAGATGAAATGATGACACAATTAAAGTTAATCCAACTTTCACTTGGTGAAAGAATCAGAGTAGAACAATGAAGTAGCCTGATTATGCAGAGGGAGGGAATTATGACTGATTGTATAAAGATTATGTAGAATCATCTTACAGAGCAGAGCTTATCAGACTTCAACCCGTTATCGCAGCAACTGTGGTTTGACTGGAATATTCCTACTTTAGAAGTCTGGGGTTGGTTGAGGAAAAGTCCTGCTCTTCTTTGAAAATAATCTGAGAAGTGGAGGAATTGCTGCTACATCAGTATGAAGTGAACTTAACATGACTGGTGATAATAAAATAAATGGTCCAGCATCACCTTAAGAGAAAACGGAAACATGCTGCAGATAAATAGTCAAACTCAAGTATGGACCTTACTCACTGCAGTAAATGTGACTAATTTCAGTGTGAATACAGCAGAGGAACTATTGGTTCTTTTTGGTTATTTTGTTTCTCAAAGAAGCCACATTTATGGGGAAACATTGGACATGTGTATAAGATAAAGAGGATCTGAAGCTTTTAAATATTGGTCATTTAGTTACTTCTGTCATTGTTTTGGTTTTGTGTCTGCAAGGGTTTAAAAAAACTGCACGTTCAGAAGTAATCAGCTGTTATGTGTAATTAAAATAAGAAACAAAAAATAAATCTTGAACAGTTTATTTGAAAGACAGACATGTTAGCATCACAAACACACAGAGGGCAGAGTGACCGTTGACTGACAGACTGTGAGATCCTTCAGCACATTTTGCTGCTGAAATCTTTCCCGTAGAGAAATCCTCCAGTTTTCCAGCTTGTGCGGCATCTCTTGAAGGAGAACCGCAGGCACGCTGAAGGAGTAGAGACAACATCTGTGGCCCGCCTGCCATGCTGCTGAAGCTGTGGTCACCGTCAGCGGGGTCATAGACAAACAGTTTTCAAAGCTCTTGGTCTGATCAAACCAGTATGTGACAGGGTAACCCAGTAAGAGACCAAACACTGTGCACAGGTTCCACTCCTCGGATTTCTCTCCAACAGTATGAGCTTTGTCAGTCTCCTTCAGGTCTTCGATCACTCTGAGGAGAAGCAGTAAATCGTGTGTCATGCTCTTCAGCTCTGCTCTGAGTGGGTCAGTGATGGTGGGCTTCTCCAGCGTGTGACAAATATCAACAACTGTCACATTTCCATAATCAATCAGCTGCTCTAAATTAAATCTGGCGGCAACTGGATTTACAATAAGAGTGTTTCCATTTAAATCCAATGTGTGAAGTGATTTAGACACAAGCTGGGAGGATTGCAGGGAGCTCAAATACTGCTGCACCTGATCTACACTTGCCCCGTTGCTGTCATACAATATAGCTGGTTTCAATCCCACATCTAAGGCTGAGACCTGAACAGCCAGGTCTAGACTCTGGGAGACTGACAGGGATTTTCTACCTGCAGACAGACATTGACGAGCGGCAGCAACAAAGAGCTCCTGAGTGGACATAGCAGTGGGGATCACATGACACCAAATGTACAAAAAAAAAAGAAAAGAAAAAGATAATTCAAAGACTGAACAAACCTATTTCCTGTATATAACAAGAACAAAGACCTAACTGAATGTAAACTCTTCTCTTTAGATTTAAACAGAAAAGTGAAACTAATCCAGGTTAACATGATTTTTTATATAAAAGTTTCATTCTTATCCATTGTTTCTTCTTTGTTGGTCCAAGACACCTTAAAGAACAAAAAACAAGTCAAAGAGTTGAAACAAGTGTGTAAAAAAAAAAAAGCTTCATCAGCGAATTACTTGAAAGTAAATGAATAAAATTGATGAGATTACCATCATCCTGGTTTTTAAGGTTATGTAACAGGCTGAGGAGACATGAGGTCAAAATCTGACAGATTTCTTGCAACCCAAACACCAGCAGCAAACAAGCCCAGGTTGACCAGAAGATTCCTGTTGACAAAAAAAGGGCTTTAATATAAGAGACATTCAATTATATTTAAAAGTCCTGTCCGGACCGGCATTCATAGCTAACATCATAAAATACAACAACAGTAGGCCAGTTGAAAATATAAGTACTCCCTGGTTACTCCTGCCAGATAAAGCGTCCATAGGGCCCCCTGGTGTGCACAGTTGTTTTTTAGTTTGACAAACCAAACACTTTGTGGTCACATAATAAGCATCCTGACCACATATAAATGTTGATGAGGTATTAAAGTTTTAGTTTGGTTTTTAGGCATTCAACTGTAAAATAAAATAAAAATAATAATAACTTAGAAAATAAAGCCAAACATATTTAGTCTCTTCAGATGTTGTAATAATTCTCCATGACTGTCTGCACCCACATCTACCAGCCTGTCTTAGCCGATATCCATCCAGCCAATTTCATAATCACAAAAGTGAAACCTTTCATGTTATGAGGCTTGAAATAATTTTACTTTTAATTATTATTTCACAACACAACCCCCCCCCCTTGTGAAATCCACATAATAACACATGGCTCACAAAAGGTCATGCAACAAACACTGTGTCTTAATGGTGCAGTTTCCCGAGCAGTGAAATACTTTCTTTTAACACAGTAGTAGTTTAACACTGGTTTGTGCTCCAGCTTCAATAGTGAAGAATAAATAGATTTGACTTGTCTAAAGAACTGAGAGAGATTGTCCAAGGCCCAATCTCACAGTGTGTTCAGCTACAAGGGCAACGACCACACTGTTCAGACACATCATCACATCTTTTATTCACAGTGGCTCACCTTCTGAAGTCGTTTCTATCTGCTGCGAAACGACAAGCTGAGCCGATCCACTCCATCACACCGGAGGAAGAACTCTTTTTACCGTTTGATCCGCTCATCTTGCAAAATGTGCGACGAAACCGACAGGAACAAGCAACGAGAGGAGGGGGGGAGCGACAGGAAGCGGAAGAGTTTTGGTGTAACACGCGTACGGCGTGCGATAAAGCTCAAACTTCAGTCGTGTTTTCCACAAGTCGAGATTTAAATAGATATAAATCCGAAGATGTCTGCCACCAGGTATCGTCGGTTTTTAAAGCTCTGCGAGGAATGGCCACGGGACGAATCTAAGAAAGGTCGTGATTTGGGGACGTTTTTGCGGCAGAGGGTAGCTTCAGCTTTCCGTGAGGGCGAAAATACACAGGTACGAAACTAAGAGGACACACGTCTGTCCCTCTGTCAGCTACATAACTCACTGAGCTAAGTGGATAACTGGGATGAGCGCTAACAGCCTCGACCTTGACTGCTGTATTCGATGTTTAATACCTTTAAAAATACATTAAAAAAATTGCCTTAAGATTGTGCCACATTTTACCTAAACAAATGACATTATTTATATGAACAAACCAGAAAAGCACAACAATTATAATGTAAACATTGTTTCATAAGTGGCAGAGGGTTAACCCTCTAAAGTGAATACACTTTGAAGTTACTTACACTTACAACTATATACTACTGTCTTACAGAAAATATGCCTCTTTTGACACTACTTACTTTATAGTGAGGGTAGTGGGATAAGTACTACTGATATTGGATAAAAGAAGTTAACAAAAACAGCTGTCCAAATTGACATTTCCCAATATTTTTAAATTTACAGAATGTATGAAGTAGTTACTCTGAGTAATTACTTTTTAGTTTATTATTTAATTCGACAAGCTACTTTTTAGTTTATTATTTAATTCAAAATCTGATGTTTTTTTGTTTTTTTTAATAAGTGTGCATTATGTAAGAGATAATGTGTTGGGAGCAGGTTGACATAACAAGAAAGTGATGCAGTACTTTGCATCAGGGTCTTATCTCTACCTGGAAGAAAACTATAATTTTGCAAAAGTTTGTGTGACAGCAAGATTGCAAAAAATTGGAATACCACTTGGGGAGCAGAAGCATGTGCCCTAAGTCAGCGGCATATGCCATTAGTTCAGGGGCACGTGTTGTGGCTGATGGTATGCCACAAGCGGGGCCAGGTGTATGTGCTAGTCGGCTGACTGAATGCATCGAACTGTTGACCTCTGTGTTGACAGCAACAGATGAACCATTCAAAGTATCTCTGATTACGGTGGCTAGACTAACCTTGTTAACTGGGAAAGGTTTCGCTCCCGGCTCGCTGGTATCATCGGTAATTAAATGTCAGTGAATTTTCTTTACCGTAATCACAGAGATACCAAACAAACATACTTTCACATGATAAACAGGCGAGAGAAACTTACACATTCCTGTAATAACATCACCTTGTTGCACTAATGTTGTCAATCAAGACAAACAAAAAAAACATTTGAGGTAGTAAGACTTACATTTCATAAAGCAAGAACAATCATATTCATTTATATCAATCTCTCAACTATGGTGGTGGAAGATGGGCAGTACTGGTCCAACAGATGAGTGGCAGAAAGTCTACCAACCTGTAGGAAGATTCTGTGATCTCTTTATTTTCTGTTTTCTGTGTTTAAATGGCACACTGTCTGAAGTAGAAAGTCCAAAGTTGTTGTATTTTTCTGTTAGATTATACAAGCGTTTACGATGGAGATGATTAGTGTTTCTTGCACTTAACATTTGGCCAATCAATACATTTTTTTTTTTCCAACTAGATCTCAGATCCAGAGAAGTGCGACCAGATGTACGACAGTTTGGCCCGCATTAACGGCAGCGTTTACAGACAGCGAGTAAGCACTCATACGCATCTCATGTGATTCTTTTCTGTACGATGAAGAGCTCTTTTAATGAATTGCTTTCTTGTTTTAAACATGTGTTGTTACTTTTCTTTTAAAGTCTTGGTTAAAAAGTAACTTCTCCATTATGTTCTCAGAGAGGATGTCCCCGCTGTAACATTTTGATTACAGTCATAAAATATTTTTATCGTCGGTACAAAGGTTTTTACAATCTCTATTATAGTATATCATATTATACGTTCAACTCTATAAACTCTGCAGACAGTGTTGTCTTTTGAGAAACAAATCTAAATCTCGACAACAATGTCTCCACTGTATTATTGAATGTGTGTACAACAGGATGCACAGATTAACCTTATTTAATGCGTCTTTGTTTATGTTTACAGTTCCCTCGTGTACGTGACACAAGCTTTACTGGAGTCACAGTGGAAGAGTGTAGAGTGCTTTTGTCAGGTACCCCAAATAAATGTGAAATTTAAGTCTATAGAATGTAAAAAGTGTGATTTTTAGTAAACTTATATTTGTCTTTGCACAGGGAGCGTGCAACAGATGGACGATGAAAAAAAGGGTTTGTGGAAGTCGATAATGGAGAGATTTTCCAAATCACCAGAAGAGGTTCCTGAAAAAGCTCCTGAAAAATAACTTTCCTCTGTATTTTTCTTTTTTTCTGTTTTCTTTTCATGTATAGAAATAAAGTTTATTGATGTTATATTTATTGACTTGTTTTTTTATGATCTACCATAACGGATTTGACTTTTAGAGAAAATGTAACCTACAGCTTGTTATCTTAATTACATAGCCTGAAGAATGAGTGTATAATGAGGAAAAAAACGTCCATCCATAAACATTTAGACCAGAAAAAAACTCAAAGGCTTTGTTTTTTCTGTTTGTAAGTTGAATTATCTGGAGGATATATTAAGAAATTTGGTTGGAACTTTTTATAGTATTTAAAGCTTTGAACCATTTTAAGGAGAATGTCTAAGTATTATGATCTTCAATGTTTTCATTTTACTCACATAAACTGAAAAATACCTACCAGAGTTAAAGCTCCATACTGAAATCACTTTGTTTCAAGCGAGGGTTCGGGTTCCCCAAAATCGAATCTTACTGCAGGTTACTTACCGACTTTATTTTTATGAACATGTTGACGCCAGGAGGCTTTAAAAATCTGCTCTTTGCAGAATGAATGTGTTCACTATGGTGATTTGTTCAATAGAAATCTTTATTTCAATATGTGTTATTAGGTAACATGTCCTTCATTAATGCTCAAGGAACATTTTAAACATAAAAACGCAAACCAATGCAGTTTTTGACTTAACTGGAAAAACACCAGGTTTTTAAGATTAAAAATCTATGATGGTTATTCAATTCAAACATGAAGCCTTAAAGGTATTGCAGAAAGGTATGCAGATCATAAGAGCTTTGAGTGAATGCACTTTTTTTAGTACAAACCTAATAAATTTGACTGACTACACATGGATCAGGCAGGTTCTTTTGCAAACAGTGACACTCCTGTCCAGAGGGGTATACCACGGAGCGAGTTCATCATTCACAGGCTTTCTTTAAGTACGCTGGCTAGTCAAAGAGAAGTCACAGTTAGAGCTATCACATATACCAAAGCTGGTTATGACCTTCCTATTTTAACTTTGACTTTCTGCTTTAGGCTCTGAGCCAATCACATTAAAGAGGGCATTTAGTGTGTCGTGTGACGCTTCTACCACAATAAAATCAAGCATCAACATGTGTTCTTCGGTCGGACTGATATAATGAGAAGAGGTGTGGAATATAGAAAAGTGATTGTTTGTTGTTAAAAAAAAACCTTCACATCTGCTGTAGAAAAGGACTGTTTTGGTTCATGTACACATTAGTAGAACTGTCAATGCATCTTTATTTCTAATATGACAACTTCACACTACAATTCATAATTTCAGCGGTATAATCAGGCACAGTAATTTTTGTAATGCTTTAACTTAATGGAAATTATTGTGGAAATAACTTCAGTATCAGGGAAAGTCATTTACTGACTGAAATCTATTGAATAAGATTCATTTTTATCATCGGTTTGTTCATTGTACAATCAGCCGTGTTAAACAGACTTAACAAAATATCATGATTAAACATAAACATGCATTTCTTCAGATGAAGTGCTCTAATCATTCTTTCACCGTGGGTTATTATCAGCTGAAATTAACAGTGAAGTTTAAATAAAGCAATCAGCTGATAAAAAAGAGCAGAGTGAGACTGGAGGGGGGTCAATTAAATACATCACTAAACGTGCTGTGATGAAGACGATATGTTCTACTGTAAGAGCATGGCTTTGTTCTGTGATATTACGTGAACATATTACTTAAGCTGAAGATCTAAAAGCCCACAGGGAACATTTCGATGTAATAGTTAAGAGAAATGAAGCAATTTCACAGCTCTTTTAAAGACGTAAAAAACACAGAAACTTTCGGCTCAACAGACCTTTAATCTTGCTTTGTGGTATACCCCTGGGTGTGCTCTGCTTCCTTATGAGGGCACAAACAAGTCTGCTGGACTAACTCTGAAGTATCGAGTTTTTAACATTGCATTTTCCACATTTGTCATCACATTTGCAGATATTGATTGATCTTTGAAAAGCTAGTATTGTAATTTCAACCTTGAGAGATATCAGTAGTAAATTGAAAATCAAAGGCTTCTAAACATTATAGTGTATTTTCTCAAAGCATAGAGAATGGTCTCCTACTCTTCTTTTTTCTCAGGGTTGTCTCTCCATATGCAATAATTCAGGGTAGTGGCAAGGCACAGCCATGACAGGTAGGGCGCCAATAGCATTGAGGCTGTGCGGCTGATGGGATACCAAGACGCCATGGTTGCTCCGACAGTCCCGGTGAGAAGCACGATCTCAATCAAAGCCTAAATTGGACAGAAAGGGGGTGTTCAATTAATATGTACAATAATCAGCTGTACCATATGCTATATCCTTTATAAACTTCCTTTTAATTGTTCAATAATGATTACATCTATGTATTAAACTTGCCAATTTCAGCTTGTGTGCACCAAAGAAGATGGGAGTCCAGGACCAGTTCAGAGCTAGCTGCAGGCCATAAAGTCCCAGTGGAACCAGTGCATCCTCAGTGAAACCTCCAAGCTCTCTCCAGACCAGATAGGAGCCGTACCTGTGTGACGAAGTTTAAGAACGCAGGATCATTAAGATTGGAAGGTTTCATCAAGTAGAATAAGTAGAAACATTTCGCCGTGGAGCTTACCCCATGCCTGTATATAGACAGGTCCACACTACAGGGAACGCTGCATTGGGTGGTCGCCATGATGGTTTCTGCAGGGTTTTGTACCAAGTCTTCACCTCTTTGCGTGTGACGTAACCTCCATATAGCCCTCCCAGGTGTGGCAGGGCAGTCATTCCAAGCATGGGCAGCCACATGTTCTGAGAATAATAATAATTAAAAAAAAAAGTCATATCACAGCTGCATGGCAAAAAAAAATAAATTCCAAACACTTTTTGTTAATCATCAAAGTGTAAAAGAGAATGGTGAGAGTGAACTAAGCGTGTGGACCCAAACAAGGTCTGAACAAAGCTCAGGTGGTGAAATCTGAGAAACTTTTTTTTAAATTTTAAATCTGAATAACAACTTAAAATGCAGACTGATTTGAAAAGTCTGCACTTTAAGTTGTTATTCAGATTTAAAATGCCACTTGAGTAAGGTCAACTACGGTAAACTTTAGAGCTGTTTGCAGCCATATCACTATCAAAACTCCTGTTTCAGTCGGACTCTGCTTATCTGAGCAAGGGATGTGTTTCTTGAAGATGTGCGCCCAAAAACCTCAACTCATGTGCTTAAGGAAACCCAGCAGATAGACTTAATGCGCGAAACGAAGAGTGTCCTCACAAAAGTGTCCTCTCTGCTTATTTTTTTAGTTTTTGAATTAAGATGTCAATAACAGGCTACTAAAGCAGTTTATAAAATGACCAAATTACTTACAACATCACAGACAGTCGTGCTAATTTTCATGCTAATCTTAAAACATTGTGGAGCACCTATTTCAAGGCTCATGAAAGTTTCGTAAGCTTTAAGTCACCGACAAAGACAATATCATTACACAACATCAAGTGTAACCCTCGCTTACCTCTCTTAACTTTCAGGTCCTCTGCGAAGTGTTGGTACACAGTATGTATGTTGATCTGTCGGACTACACACCTACCATTAAGTCTAGATCCTGAGCGTGCTGCTGTATTGTGATATAAGTTTGTTGGACGTGCAGGGTAGTATCTTATCTGTGTGGTCAGCAGCACAGTCCTCTGACACTCCCAGAGAGAGAGAGAGAGAGAGAGAGACGAGAGAGAGAGAGAGAGGGAGAGAGAGAGAGAGAGAGAGAGAGGGAGAGAGAGAGACAGAGAGAGAGAGAGACAGAGAGAGAGAGAGAGACAGAGAGGGAGAGAGAGAGACAGAGAGAGAGAGAGACAGAGAGAGAGAGAGAGACAGAGAGAGAGGGGGAGAGAGGGAGAGAGAGAGAGGGAGAGAGACAGAGAGAGAGAGAGAGGGAGAGAGAGAGAGAGAGAGAGAGAGAGGGAGAGAGAGAGACAGAGAGAGAGAGAGACAGAGAGAGAGAGAGAGACAGAGAGGGAGAGAGAGTCAAACACACGAGTAGAGAGCAGTGGTTAGCAACGACCGTGGTTAGCGTTGTTAGCAACAATGGGTCGCCAGGATAAAGTCAAGAGGCGACTGACAGTCGGTGGAGTAGTTTGTGAGCTGAATAAACAATGTTTTATAACGTTACCGTAGTCCAAAGGTCAGAAAATCTATTCGCAAACGCGTCTTCACTTCCTGTTCGGCCGCATATTTCCGCGTTGCTTACAAAACACAAACAGCTGGATACGCAGCAGCAGCAGAGATTAAACACCTGTCAAGATAATTCTCGCCTTGCTCCCAGCGCTCGCTTATTCTTGGACGTGTTACCTTTATAGAAATACGAGAAACCCATAGACAAGGGTGGCGGCCCCCATCAACCCTCAATGGGGCCCCCCAATGTCAATTTTTACATGTCAATTAATTTAAAACATGACAAAATCTGTCATGAAATCATGAAAACCAGAAATATGTCCATAATAATATTTGATCACTGGTATATGTTGAGTTAAATTTGAGACATAATTGACTGTAATTGTTTTTGTATTCTACAATTTGGCCCCCTGGCAGTGAGAATTAAGTGAATGTGGCCCTTACTGTGACCAAAGTTGCCCCATCCCTGCCATAGACTGTACATTTTGAACTCTATTAAACCCCTAGTTTCAGCATGTTGTTTGGGCTAATTACATCATACAAATACAACACCAGTTTGTACTCATTACCTGCTACAAAGCCCTGCACTGTGAACATCTGGAACATATCACATGGGCTACTTCATTCAAACAACATTGACAGTAGAATATTTTCCAATTTTTCAAGCTTTCTGGGTGTTTTGGGATTAGTCCGAAGGTATGCTTCGATGTGCTTGTAAGTGTAACCACATTAAACTATTACATACCGTGTCCTGAAGATGACTTATGGACACAAGACAAGAAACCACTGAATGTCGCAAAAGCAATATATTTTTTAGGGGTGTTAAGCATATTTAATTATAGGCAATATCCACTATGTTATGAAATCAGGGTTAATTAAAACATTCTGTTGAATTTGTGTTGTCTAATTTTTTTCCAAATCGTTCAATTTTATGTGACAACCATCACAATAATGCTTGAGCATCCAGGATTGCTAAGATGCTGAGAGGTTTTAAAAATGTTTTTCGGCATCTGGTTTTTCTAACAAATCTAGTGACTTCACTGCAACAAAACACCTTTTTGGTTATTAGGCAGGAGACAGTAACATAAGGGTGTTGTAATAAATCCATCTTTAGAGGCCATTTATTAAATCTTTACGGACTCATCTTAATTATAAAGGCAGTAAACAGGTGTTTTATTGGAAGATGAATACAGGAAATGTGTCCCCGCCGTGTACAGTATAATGAATTCATAATTGGAAATTTTATATGGGGGGGATACAGCCTTCTCCACAGCTACCCCTCTCCCTCTGGAACTCACTCCCCACATGTTTTTAACACTGCTCTGACCCATCTACATTCAAATCACTACTCAAGACTCACCTCTCCAAAAGAGCTTTTAATGTTGTGATGTGTGTTCTGTTTATCTGTGGCTTATATGTTGTTGTCTTTATGACCTGTGTGTAATGTTTGTTCTTACTGTTCTGTCTTGATCTTTCTTTCTTTTTGAACAAATGCATGTACAGTGTCTTTGAGTTCCTGAGATCCTTCTTAGCTTGGCACCAATACTACAACTGTAGATTAAACTAATATTTACAATCCTATTAAGTGCACCATATTTACAGTCTTACACCTATCAGCAATTAAACAAGCTTATTTTATGCAAACTTTCCAAAAATCAGTGTTTCATGTTATTATGTAGGCCTACTTAAAGTGATGTAGAATTTTAATGAGACATATTTTTAACATAACCCTAACCCTAAAAAGATGATTATAAAGTGATTAATCTCAGTTTCTGCTCTCTACTAGTGAATTTTAGAGTAGGCTAGTAAATGAGGGAGTCAATTTTGAGACAGACAAAATAGTCATATAGCTGCCTTTGCTGGTTGTGTAGGACACATAACCTGCACGTAACCTTGAATTGCTGTCCTTAAACTCGCTCGGTATTACACTACTGGAAGCGCCATCTGACGTGAACAATAACTCCATTTGACACTTCCCATAATGACATACCTCACTCAGTTTTCAGAGAACTGGGGTTACCCTGGTCACCTAACATTCTTGAACAACCGCTTTAGTGAGTACTACTGTTAAGCAGGATATTTAGGGTTAGTTTTTTTTAGGTCTACAGGGTTTGAAAAGCTGGTATCTTGGTCAGAGCTAGTGTAACTGGTTGTGACTGGACTATGGAGGATGTGTCTCTAGTGTGAAGTCTGTTTACACCCCATTGTGTCCTGAGGACAGATTGAGACCCTTGTTGCCCAACGGTGCACCGAGGGTGGCAATGAAGGAGGCCTTATTTCTGGAGAAAGGAGCCATTATGGCAGTTTCTCAGTTGAAGGCTGAGATAGCTTTTTTCTCTACATATTTCTTGTTCCCCTATAAATCAGGAGGTGTGAGGCCTATCCTGGATCTTAAGGTTCAGTAGAACTAGCAGATGTGGTATCAAGGTCTGCATTTGGATACCCGAGACATGACCACCTGCATGTCGTAGGAGTACATAGCAGCTGGCCCACAGAGCTGATGCTACTGCACCAATAACAACAAGATTTTGCTGCTGCTGGGCATGATGTCATCTCTTGGTATGTTTGGGTCTCCTTATATCCCCAGTAACGGCTTCAGTGGCTCAAGCTGCATCCAAGCATCAGCAGCTCTTTAGGCTGCACATGACTACCCAGGAGCTGAGGGACATGAGGGCCTTCTGGAGTTCTCTATGGAGGATCCTAGGCAGTCAGAACATTGTTTTTAGTTTTTGCTTTAGCCTTGTCACTTAGCGGCCCAGCTTGTACATTTATCTCTAACGGCCTTCGCGTCCTGTGGTAACTATAGCAAAGACCATTAGAGGGCAGTGCATGTACAAAATAAAAATAGTAGTCACTGGATGTAGCTCTGATTCCGAGAGTACGTCTAACTGCAGGCCCAGCTTGCCCCATTGTTTGATGATGTTGCTGATCTCCAAAGGGAGATGAGTAATGTCAGTGTGGGTGTTATAAGTACTTAACTACCCTTTAATTTGGCAGTGAGTAAAAATTGTCTGAGAGTTTCGAGCATAGACTGTGGAGTTTTGAGGTGGAGTCTGTAAAACAATGGCAAAGCTGGGGCTGAGATCTTTGCACATACTCACAAAACTGTGAGTTACATCCAGTAACTAACGCAACAATCACTTAAAAGCCAGCAAAATCCTGCAGGGGATGATTATGGCCATGAGCTGCGAAGCTGACACATGGCATTAGCTTGAACAGAGTGCAGCTTGTGAATAGTTACTATTGGGCAGCGTGGCAAATTGCAGCTTGTATATAATTTCTACTGGGTATGTAAACAGAGTGCAGATTGTGAATAAAATTACTACTTCTATAGGCGGCAACTTTCACATAAAGTTATTGTCATACCCATATTCAAAATCAAAAAAACATGTCACCAAAAGTTACTGGAATACTTTAAAACATTAAACAATGAAACATCCATGATCGATTGCAGCATTAAACAAATTACCCACATGCACCCAACAGCTTCGTAGAATTTTCCTTTGCTGAGGCATGGATGTATTTATAGTGCTGAGTACGGTGGCCAGCAAGAAGCCCCACTAATATGTTTACGCTGTTAGGTCCTCAACCCTATTACAGAAAGTATGGTCTTATTTTTTTTATTCTAAGTCCAACAACACTGCTGTGACTAATGTGATAAAGGTGTTGTGTCTTTTGGGCAAGCATCATACTCATAAAGCCAGATTTCTTCAGTTTCTTCCAAACAAATCATTATTTTTTTATTGAACTCCAGACATTCGATGAATCATTCTGTAAAGTATTGAAGAATAAGAAAGCTTTAAAGACATCCATAAGGACTATTTTTTTTATATTGTTGACATTATTGCCGGGTGACTTATTTTGATAATTGTTACTTTTCTTTTTCCTTTATTTCCCCCTAAATGATTTATGTTATTGTAATGTAATTTTTCAGTTTTTTTGTTTTCTCTGTAATTTCTCTGTAATTTCTCAATTTAAGCTATTCATTTATGAATGGTCCTTTCTGTAAGGTTAGTTGAATGTCTCCCTATACTTACATGTTGCTGTGTTGTGTGAATTAATTGTAAATGTAATGTGTTGATAAATTGTACTATTTTTTTAAACTATTTCAGCCTTTATGCTAAGCTAAGCTCAGCTCTAGAAGTTTAGGCTATTCAAAGTAGAAATATGAAAGTGGTATAAACCTTGATGTCAAATAAAAGAGCAGATTTACTTTATCCTCTCTGTCAGTTTCTGTTGAGCACAAATTTACTGCAAGAAGATGATTTAAAAAAAAAAAACTTGGACAAAAACAGATAAAACAGTGACTTGATCACTGGAATAACAATTCATGCAAATGAATGCCTGAATTCACACACAGAGCAGAACATTCACAGCAAAATCATTGACAACTGGAACTGCTACAGATGCTCTTGCCTTGTAGATCATTGGGTTGTTGTTTCTTTTTTTTCTTTTTTTTTCCCACCTCCCCCTGTCTGTCAGGCAAGCACACCTTTCCTCTCTGGTCCTCCAGCGTTCCTTACCTTCTTGTCGCTTCTTTCAGGCTCGTTGTCTGGCGGTGAACTCTCACCCCAGCTGCTTGGGAAATGTCATACAGGCAGAGGCCCGTGCTGCAGTAGGGGGGCGTAATAGGAGGAAAAAATAACAACATTTTCACTGCTCTCACTGCATCTTTTATTCGCCTCACTGCCGTGCAAGTTCCACATCCCGCTACAACCAGCAGCAGACCGCCGCCACCGACAACCACTTGCAGTCTCACAGCTTATTTCGCATAAGGGCTAATATAAAAAAAAAAAAATCCGTGCCAGACATGTGAGTAGCAAACCATCGCTGTCTTACCCGTTTACCGCTATGTACTCACGCTATTGTATCCTCACAAAAAAAAAATAGGAACAAATGGTCATTGAGCATTGTCGTTGTGTATTTAGTGTCAGTGTGCTGGTTCATGGTAGCATGGTTATGCCGGGGAGTCTGTGTACGTTGATGGGCAGATGAAGCCTCGCTGTCGGCTTGTTTTGGAGCTCTGCGTCGGCTTTGCTAATTGAGCAAGCAGGACCGTGATTCTTCAGCTCAAATTAGGGGGAAACCCATTTTACTGGTTGTGTTTGTAAAGTGTGCATCAGAGGCATTTTTTTTTTCCTGCTCGCATTGTGTGTGTGTGTGTGTGTGTGTGTGTGTGTGTGTGTGTGTGTGTGTGTGTGTGTGTGTGTGTGTGTGTGTGTGTGTGTGTGTGTGTGTGTGTGTGTGTGTGTGTGTGTGTGTGTGTGTGTGTGTGTGTGTGTGTGTGTGTGTGTGTGTGTGTGTCTAGCCTGCCATCTCCAGTCAGATGTGGAGGCCCAGGTTAGAGCTCACACAATGCGGCGGGGTTGATCTAAAATGTGTCTATAGGTCTGTGTGAGGTTAACAAGGAGCAGGATTCTCAGGCTTAGCATACAGCCTACCTGGTCATTCCTAAAGACTCTGTCTACTCTGTTTACTGTCTAAGGCAAAATTAAGGAAATGAAATGTCTCCTTCGTACATTAGTTTTACTTGTCATTCACTTGAGTTTTAGATGCACAGCTATTCATTTCTAAGTGTGTGATTCCTAATCATTACGATACAGGAACATCTCTGTAGCCCTACTTAAAAATAATGTGTTTACTATTCTTGTAATACATTGAAGAAGCCTGTTGGATTAATTGTGATTGTGTGTCTAAAAATGCTGTGCACTATTTTGGTTGCATAGGTCTGACATTTCTCCTTCAACGAAGCCTACAGTTTTGAGCCTGTATCCCCTCTAAATGTGACTCTTCAAATCATACTGCAACATTGAAATCATTTTTCCAGCCAAACATGAATAGGATGATATTTATATAAAATCAACAAAGGGACTGGTATTGCCTTTTTTATGGCTGATAAACAATCCTCAGCTCTAATGCTGTTCGGTGTACCAATTGTGGCATCTTTTCTACTAGGCTCTTATTTCATTCTTATTTACAATTAGGAGTTATTACTCAAAATTGGACAGTTAGGGTGTTGTGTAACATGTGAATAAAAAATGAATGTGATGATTTGAAAACATAGGAAACCCAAGATTATAAATGGCTCGAACAAAATATCACATGTTGAAACTGAGAAATGTCATTCATGACAATTTAATGCCACCACAACGTTTAAAAAAAGTTTAGACAGGGTCATATTTACCAAAGCTGTGGAATCACCTTTTTTTTAAACAACAATCGTAAGCGTTTTGGGAACTGAGGAGACCAGATGCTGTCATTTTGGAAAGTGGAATGTTTGACCATTTTCGCTTAATGTACGATTTCAGCTGTTTGACAGTTCGGGGTCTTCTTGGTCTTATTTTACGTTTCAGAATGCTCCAACATTCAATGGGTGACAAGATGGGACTTCAGGAAGGCCAGTTTAGTGGGATGCTGTGGCTCAGTTGGTAGAGTCATCATCCTCAACCTTCGATCCCCAGCTTAACAACATGTCTGATGTGTCCTTGGGCACGACACTTAACCCTGCATTGCTCCCGCTGCTTCAGTGGTGTAGTATGAATGGATTAGAGCTTTGGATAAAAGCGTCTGCTGAGTGAATTGTAACATTGTACCCAGACTCTTTTTCTACAGAGCTGTGCTGTTTTAATTTTCATGTGTAGATATTTACTGAAATATACAAGGCACAGCGTTGTCTGTCTGGCAGTATATGTTGCTCTGAAAACCTTTGACATGTCATTCTGCATTATTATTACATTCAAAATGTGCAGGTTACCCATGCCATGTGCACGTATGCACCCCCATTCCATCATAGATGCTGGCTTTTGAACTTAGTGCTGATACGAAGCTGGATGGTGCTTCTTCAATGGTGACACGGTTTTCTCTTTGCATGGCAGAGTTTCAGCTCTTGTCATTAGTGAATGCAGCAATGAACTGTGTTCACAGACACTGGTTTTTGGAAGTGATCCCAAGACCATGGAGTGATGTCCACTACAGAGTTCTTTCTGTCAGTCTTTCACAGAGTGGGGAACCCTCCCCATCTTTACTTCAGAAAGACTCAGCCTCTTTGGGATGCTATTTTTTTTTACAGAATCCTGTTGCTAACCTGTTGCAAGTAAATCTTATTAAGTCAGGTGTTAGCCATTTTGGCACCCTAGGCAAGAATATAATTTGGGGGCCCTCCCCATGCACTGCATCATCTCCAATTGGTGAAATGTAAAGAAATTAAACTCACTAGTAGTTTTAAATATATTACATGCCATACGTTAAATCAGAAATCCGACATCATATGGCTTTAAGGGGGACATGGCCCAGACCTCCTTAGGGGTCTGATGGTTTCTCCTCCAAGACAAAGTGCTGGTGGGATATTTTTAATGCACCCTGTGCACTAAAAATGCATCACTGGAAATTTGAAATGTGTAAAATAAATATACCCTTTAGTTAGTTAGTTTATTTATTGACTTAAATTGGAATTTTGTGCACTTTGTTAACGTAGTTTATTAATATTATTTTTTGTTTGTTGTGTTCACTCATTGACACTCAGAGTGCACAGATTGTATAAACTCTGTACACGCTATTTAAATTAAATAGCCTTCATGTTTTTAGCAATGGAAATTTGTGTTTATTTACTTTACAACCTCTATCATTTATCATCTATTGAACCAGCCCCTTTCTGTTTTTTAAGCATGTCACAACTTCTTTAATCTTTTTTTTTACCACTGTCCCAACTTTCTTGAAACATGTTGTCATCATCAAATTCAATTTTTCAACTTTTCCAAAAGTAATTACTTGTTTATCGGTTTCGAATCAACACTCTCTTTTTAAAAATGTTCAAACAAATTTAGGATTCCAATGATTTGCCAATCATCACATTCTGTTTTTATTTTCATTTTAAACAATTTCCCAACTTTTTTGAATTGTACGTTTTGTTTAAAGTCGCTGAGGGGCAAGTAGAAGATCAGAAAACACTGGCTGTAACTGTCACTTAATTTCTAAGCCATAATATTTTCAACGTTCTTTATCTGTCGTTTTTCTAAGGCTTTTCTCTGGTTGGGGATAGAAGAGAGATGAAAGGAAATACATGAGGGTGAAGAGGCATTGTGTGCAACATGTTCAACATCTTACAGAATGCCAAGCCCACCTGCTAACATTGGCAACATTTATTTTAGATATGAGTTTGATATAAGGTCGGGTAAATGTTTGTGTTTTTCATGGTTTCAGGGGGGAGAAGATGATGCTTCTCTTGAAGATGTCAGTCCAGCAAACTAACTGGCTTGTGAGGACGATGCCCGGTCTAAGATCCTGGGACTAAGGCGTTAATCCCTTCACACTGATGGCCTGGACTGAGTAAGAAGTTTGTGTGTGTGTCTGCTCCCTGAAGTGGGCGTTCAGTATTATTTTGTCTGATATTGATAACTGTCTTTAAATTGCTGAAATTGTTAATGGAGTCAGGTGATGAGATCTCCTTTAATGTCAGGTTTCAGCTGGCCTGCTGAAGCTATGGGGAGCTGTTGGAGCTGTCTGTACAGAGACCCCATCAGAGACAACCATCTCACCAAATTTAAGGTCAATAATAACAAATTCAATTCATTCTGCTACTCTCTTGTTCAGTAATTTTTTTTCTGGTCATAACTTTGATTAATAAACTGCACTCACATGTTCTCCTCTTCCTGTTACATTTATTGTCCCAGGTCACCAATGTGGACGATGAGGGCAACGAGCTTGGTTCTGGGATCATGGAGCTCACCCAGACTGAGCTCATTCTTCACACACGTAAGAGAGACGCCATTCGGTGGCCGTATCTCTGCCTGCGCCGTTATGGCTACGACTCCAACCTGTTTTCTTTTGAGAGTGGCCGTCGATGTCAGACCGGGCAGGGTAACTATTCTCTGTTTCTCTTCCTCAGTAACTTAAATGTTAATGCCGTATTTAATGTATCTTATTATTCTACATTTATATTTTCTATTTATATGTACATTTTACTACTACTTACTATTTATTTAGCGACTGATCCATAGGCGGATCCCCGCATGGACAAAGTGGGCAATTGTCCGGGGCCCTGGCAAATGGGAGTCTTGGCCTTAAGATTTGTTATTATATGAGCAAGAGAGCAAGCTGCAAGCTGCAAGCTGCAAACAGCTGTTTCTACATGTCAACTAGAACTACAAATTATTTGATGTAAAAAAAAAAAGGAACAAATGAACCACAACTTGAGAGACAGCTCATATGGGTCATAATTTCAGGACATGAGTCAAGATCTTTTAAAAATAAACTTTATTGTCTGTCTCAACATTGTTGTAGTAGATTGTGCAAGGACCATATCTTGCGCAAGAGGAAGTTCACGTTCCAACATTTCATTTTTTCTCTGTGAAGAACCCAGTCAGGGTTATAGTATTTTTAAGCAATAAATAGCAGAATTGTTATTTAAGTGCGTAAGTGCAACCAAACCCTGTATGCTTGGGGAGGATACAGTGTGTAATATTTCCTGTGTCAGTAGGGGTCCAAGGCGAGTTTGTGTCCAGGGCCTGTGGTCATTATAATCCGTCCATGGACTGAACTAGTGGTGTGAAGAATGAAAAAAGAGAGCCTTGTAGAAAAGTACAACCCTCAGCAGAGAGGGATGGAGGGGTTTCCAAAGCTATTTGACCATTTGAGTATCCTGAACCTTCAAAATTTCAGAAGTGAACTTTTTAACACTGGTCTATTTTACTTCAGTTACCATATGCCCCCTGCACAAACGCAGTCTGTATGCTCCTTGCACTTGCTCTTTGTATAAATGTATTTTTCGCCAAGTGATGAAAAATTCCTGATTTTAATTTTTTATAATGACTATCGTATTTCTGAACATTTGTTGTTATTGCTGTTATTTGTAGTCAAGTGTGACTACAAGCTGTGAGTTTGGTTCTTTTTCAAAGTCATCTAAAACTTCCTCTACTTTGTACCAAAAGTATTAATGTACAGAGCTGCACAGTTGTTTATGTTTTCATCGTTTAACAAACATGCTGATTGAGTACTTGTAAACAAGGTCAACTGGAAAAAGGTCTAATAGTAACTCACTGAAAGGGGGCATATCACCACCTAATGTAGTGGAGTCAGACATACTTCTGTCAATAAATGGATTCTCCTCTGGTGCTTGTCCACTATTGTCCTTGTTATTACTATAGCTTAACTGTGCAACTAAACACACTGACTGTGAAAAAATAATATTGTAAAGGTACATATATTCTAAAGAGTGATTTCAGCATGAATTAAACACGTCACTTGTGTTCATCCATGCAGTGTTACAGGACAAGGGGCCTCCATCATTTACACCTTGTAATGTAAACTGTATGCAAAAATTTCACTTTTATTTAATTGTCAGAAGCAACTTTGCCTTTCTATTTCAGCATTTTGGGGAACAAATCTCGGCCCAGCAGTGCTGATGTTTTTTTTTTTTTTGTTCTTGTTTGATTAGGAATATTTGCATTCAAGTGTTCCCGGGCAGAGGAGATTTTCAATCTGCTGCAGGAGCTGATGCAATGTAACAGCATCAACGTGGTGGAGGAATCCATGATGATGAGTCGCAGTGGTCACACACCAGAGATGGAGATGTCTCGCACGCCACAAACTCCCAACAGTGAGTCACAACAACACACACACACACACACACACACACACACACACACACACACACACACACACACACACACACACACACACACACACACACACACACACACACACACAGAGAGATGTGTAGTAGTAAAAGGAAGTAGAAAAGCTTTAAATACACACAGCTCAATTAAGTCTACTGTGCCACAGGTGCAAAAGTATTCAAATAAAAAAGAAAGCAGAACAGATATACAGCCTGTGTATATGGCCAGTTAGAGCTAGACAAAATGTTATATTGGTACACATTTTCATATTGAGATTTGAGCATGTCTGATTTTGTAATTTTGAAGCTGAACTGATACCACTCTTACAGGACAATACGCACAAAGCATCGGTGCACAGAGGTTTTTTTGCCCTGCAGCACAGTTATGGGAGGATTTCACCGCCTGCGTTTGCTTTGTGAATTAGACGGGGTCTTTTTGATTCTTTTGCACAGGTTTAGCAGGCTCAAAAGCTGCACAATCCATTTGTGAATGAGGCCCTGAGTGTGCGATGCTGTACGATCGTGATGACACCATCAATTATATTTTCAACAGTGACCAGCCCATATTGGCCCGATAGTATAAGTTTAATAACAAATATCAGTCACACTATTACAATGTTATGGTTAGCTCTTCTGTACAGATTAGAAGTTCATTGTATGTTATTGGGCATCTACTGTGTCGGTGTCAGTGTTAGAGCTGTTTATACACTATTCAAATGATAATTATTTGTTCCTCTTGTCCTTCATCAGTCAATTGTCTCTATGGGCAAGATGCTACAACATAACATTCATAGCAGATTTTTTTAATCAGTGTGTGAGTCTGTGGGTTTGTGAAGTCATTTACCATCTGATACGTCTTGTTTTTAATGGATAATTTAACAGTGAGCAAAGTGACTTGAAATGAATTGATGAATCTGCATTTTAATTGTGTTCTTACTTAATACTTAAGTGGCGCTTTATAAACAGTTAATAGGATTGTAAACCAACTCTGGCGTGCACTGGAATCCAGTGTAGGGATTTGAGAATGGGGTTGATGTGTTTGAGGGTTTTCTTGGTCCTGGTTAAAACACCTGCAGCATCATAATGTACAAGCTTTTGGGTCCAGAAAAGAAACTACAGCTTTGCAATAGTGTAATCAGCTTTGAATTATTTCATGAACTAGTTTAAAGTGTCTGAGCGTGATAGAAAATAAAAAAAAAAAGGGTAATGAAAAGGAATCTGAAACTTTTGCTTAACTTTTTTCAAAATAAGTTTGTGTGGATTTATTTAATTTTTTATGCATACAAAAAAAGATAATTTAAAGACTTTGCATCATGCCTTACTTTGTTATCATTATTTATATTCTAATTGAAATAATAAGTCTGAAAAAGCATTAGCAAAGAACACAACTTCCCTGAGATACACTTTGGGTATGTCGTGCTTTCTGAATTGAAACTCCATCATTTCAAATGCTAACATGCAGATCACTGTCCAATGTTTATCAGCTGTCACATAAATGTGTTTGTAGCTCCGGGGTTCCCTGTTCAGGCTTTCCCCAACGGATACCCTGGTTATCCAATCAGGGGTGATTCCTCTCAACCCTCTCTTGCTGATGATCATGGACATAGCCTCATGGGTTTGGAAGACCAGGTAAGACATATCTATGACATTGATAGTGCACCGTTTTTTTTATAGCTTTTTCCTTACATGAAACACGTTTTTATTTTCCCCTAACAGACCCACACCTATGTAAACACTGTTAGTATGGAGGGGGATCTCTCTATGCGCCACTGTGTGCACTCTTTGCCTGAGGTGAGACCCAGCACCTTCCCAGAGACCGCACGGGGGTCTATGCCTGTGGGGGGCCAAGGGAATCTGCAGTCCAATCTGAGGCACTATCCCCTGGAGGAGCACAATGACCCTCAGGTGTTCTTACAGCCAACCTCTCAGGAGGTCAAATTCATGCTGGGTCCCACACCAGCACAGCGCCATCTGCTGGAGAGAGAGAGGGAGAGAGAGAGGGACAGGCATGGGCACAACCCTCACAATCTTCAGCCAGTAGAGGGTGCAACAGGCTCAGAGACAGAGGGGGATGAGCCTTCGATGCACTTGTGCAACTCTCACTCCTATCATCATTTCCACCACCATGCACACCGGCATCCAGGCCTTGAGCATCCGGACAGCTGCCAAAGTGGAGAGTTCACCTACGAGAACATCAATGACCTGAGGAGCGGTAGGAAACAGCGGCTGAGTCCCAGCAGTGTGTCGCAGTCTGTCGGTTCAAGCAGCAGCAGCAGCACGGGGGACAGTCACTCTCACTCCCTCCAGCACCTGCATGTCCACGGCCCCTCTTCCCTGCCTCCACAGGGCTACGCCTGCGAAAGGGGCATGGGTGGAGGTCACCGTCGGACAGCTCTTCTCAACTATGAGAACCTGCCTTCTCTGCCCCCAGTATGGGAGTACAGTGCCCTTCAGCGGGACGAGGAGCAGGAGGAGGATGATGATGAGCAAGAAGAGGATGAATACGAGGAAGAGGAGGAAGACTTTGATGAGTATGAATTCTCAGAAGGTCCTGGGACTCCAAACGGATATCACCAGGACAGTCGGGGCATCCACAGAGACGCCCTGCAGAACTATGTCAACACAGAGCAGGTCCAGCCGCCTCGGCTTCGACACGCCTGTCCCCCACATCCTCGGCCGTGTCAGCCAGATCAAGGGGGGCGAATATTTAGCTTTGATTTCCGCAGACGTTCAAGGTCAGGTGTGGGAGGCTGTGAGCACGGCCACATGCCTCCATCACGGCAGCTGAACTACATCCAGGTGGACCTAGATGGTGAACCTCCCTGCCAAGCCCTCGGCGGCGGGGTTGCCCAAAACCAGCCACAGCACCAGCGCCTACCACCCAAAAAATGTGGCCCGCAGGCACCCCGGCGCAGCGAATGCTACGCAGTCATCGACCTAAAGAAGACAGCTGCCATGTCCAACCTGCAGAAAGCTCTGCCTAGGGATGATGGGACTTCCAGAAAGACTCGCCACAACAGCACAGACCTGCCTCTGTAAACAGTGTTCAGACTGAAGAGGAGTGATGAAGACAGAGGAAGGCTTATTCGCATCTTAGCACACTGGACCCTTCACTGTCATCCATCCATTCAACTGTCGGGCTGACTAATACAGTAAAGGTACCTAATTAGAAACGTACTGAAACCTCTGTGCATATAAAAGGAAACAAGAAATCTCTGAGGAGAATTTGCCATTTTGTTCTATTTATTAGATATGTGTTGTGGAGCTCTCGAGAAATTTGCAGTTTTTACTGCAATTACTGTTTGCTGGATTAATAATTTAAAGATATATATAAGAATAAAATCATATATATGTATATGATTTTATGCCAATGACTGAGAGCAGAGACCTCAGTTTTCAGTGGAAGCAGTCATTGCCATACTGTTTGAGCAAACTTTTTTCTTCAACCCATCTCGTACCTATCCTCTAGTTTTTCTTATTCTATATGGTTCTTTATTTAAATACTGTGGGAGGGAAAAATGACACCCTATTTACAGAAGAAGTACAACTGTGGTTGGAAAGAAGGATGTTAATGGTTCATCCATAATAATGGCCAAAATTCATACCTCATCACAAGCATCAAAGCCTACCATTGTGGCTGGTAAAGAGAGCATTGTTTGTTTAATTATGCCTACAAAGCATTTTGCACACAATCCAATGGAATTGTATTTTATCATATTTTAGGAATGGTGTTGTCCAATACAAGAGATGAAATAAATGAAGAGAACATATGGATAAATATTCCAAACTGAACGACGGTAAAAGTAGCACACGTGGTTTTAAAAGGAGCTTCTTTCTGTCCGCATGCAGCAAATGAAAAGTAGCATATCATCTTTGATCACTTCTCCTGCCTGTCATGGTAGACTCGCAGGAGGTCCACGCAGTTTACGCTTGACACGTTGCACTTTTGACCCTGGGTTATTGAAGTGCTCACTCTCATTCCTCTGTAGCCACAGGGCTCCACCGTGTCCTTTTTACCAAAAGCAGGGGGCCAAATATCTCATTCCTAGTCAGCATTGTAGATACATGTTATTGACGTGTTTTTGTTAAGACATCAACAACCTCAAAGAGTGGCATTAAGCTATAACCTCACAGAAAATGTGCTGAATCTTTAATTTATTTGTTAGCAGCTGTGAAAGGTCTGTTTTAAAGGGTTAATCAAGTACATTGCAAAGACGTGCAGTGAAGTATTTGCCTGTTTAGTCAACCTCATTGGGTTGATATTTATTTATTTATTTCATTATTTATTTATTCATTTTTTTTCATTGTATTTTTTTTTTCATTGTGATGACCAGCGATTTTGAATCTAGTTGGTAATACGGAGACCAAAGTTTCACCTCAAATGATCACTGGTGTTTTACTGTTATTACTGTGCTGAATTATATTTCAAAGAGATAACTGTATGTACGTTTGAAGTGCCAAAACTTAATTGCAAACTGTATGATGACTAAAATCCAACCACCATAGGGGCAGAGGTGCATAAGGTCAGAACGATCAGCAGACATTTAAAAAAATTAAATTAAATAAATTCCAAGAAGAAGCATTCATTAACACTGCACATTCCTTACATCCACATGACAGCCCCCCCCCTGGAGCGAGATAATCACAGTTAGGGCGGTTCTGTGCTGCCACATATACATACCGCCAGTAGTCTCTGCAAGCTATACAGGTTCCTGTCAGAATGAAACATGTAACTAAAACCTCTGAGACTAACTTTACCATATTGTTCAATACATTTACTTAGAAGTAATTTTGTTGTGTTCTTCTGAGGCAACTTTCTTAGCAGTGAAACTATATTGAATATTTCATAAATTTGGCCATTTAGTTGAGATTTCTTTCTTGTCAAACTGGCTGTCTGGTAGGAGAAATAATGGAAGCACAGGCCCACTGATGCCATCATCTTTTTGTAACACTCGTATTTAGTTGATTTCAGCGGATCAAAGAATGTCAAATGCATATCATCATTTAAATAATATAGCAAGTCTTTCAATTTTGATCAACCCCTTGTTAAGTCTTTAAAATGTCAGGAACCAAATGCTCAGAGCTGTTTAATCGATATTATTAATTATAGTAGTATCTTATCATACCCTCTGCCTGGTTCAATAATGAGCCAGGCAAAATAGCTGAATTTACTGACAGTCCTCAGTAAGGAAGACAATGTCAGAGCACCTGACAGAGTGGAGATGGCTGGTGTATCTCACTCTGTACTAGAGCTCGACGGATTAATCCGCCAGCCAATAATAGCGGCCCATATTTGCATATCCAGTGACTATCGGTATAGGCTACTTTATCGCAGACGTGCCGATATTACTAGATTCATTCACCAGTCTAATAGAATTTCATATGAGTTTCAATGGTTTACACTAACAGTTCTTTTTTCACCAGCAGAATGTTGTGACCATCTTTTCTTCATGATATATCTTTTCAAGTGTTTGATAATTGCTATTAAGGGATCAACAAAAAAGATAGATCAAAAAAAGATATCAGACGATTTATCGGTATCCGACCTTTTCTCTTCCTAATATCAATATTAGTATCGGTCCCCAAAATCCTGTATCGGTCAGGCTCTGTACAACATCACGCCGGCTCTGATTTGTGTCACCCTGTCTTATAGAAATCAGTTTCAATCACAGTTTTGGTTAAACTCGTAATCTCTTAAACTACTTTGTAACAATTTCAAGATAAGGGTTTATTACATGAACAGACTGCTAGGCTGTTGTACCTGCATCATTCTTTGTACAATGTAATTATAAAAAAGTGGGCAGTATCAATATTGATTTAAAAAAAGAAGAATAATTATACCCATCCCTAAGCTTAACCGTTTCACCCTGCACGACAAGCATAACTTTATGTTCCTGAACCATGCACTAAAGGATTTTCCAGTTCAGGCCTGATGTCTTTGAAGGTGTGGGCTTCTGATTCCTTTAATCTTCTGCTGGTCATGCCAGTGCTCCTACTTTTGTAGTGGCTTTTTTTAAATTCTCTTCTCATCCTTTGGAAAACTATTGAATTTAGTTTGATTCATGGAAGTTGATAAGAACATTTTTGTTCCAAGTTTGTAAAGATTTTTGGGGACTGTATGTGAAAGTCAACCCTGGATCAAATTATTTTGGAAAAAAAATCAGTTTGCTATAGTCTGTTTACATTTTTCAGTCTCTCAGCATTACTTACACATTTTGTTTCACTGAATTTTTGTCGGTTTATTCGATTGAATTTCCACGCTAATTCTCCTTTCAAATTGTTAGGATGAAGTTGGGCTATCAGAAATTTGTGCCAACAATTAAATACAGCCCATGGTGCCATGTTAAAAAGCGTTTTTTGTCTAACATACAGTTACAATTTTAATATATATTTTTTTATGGTAAGATAAAAGTGGATTGAAAAAACATATGCTTTGAAAATACTCTCTTTCTAATGTGCTTCTTTCGAATGGAAAAGGTATTTCCATTTCATGGCTATTATTTACTGGCAGCTTGTGATTACTTTCTTCATTCCTTCATCGTACATTGATTAAATTATTGTATTGTATTATATGTAAATCAGAATTTCCCTGAACAATGTGAAGTCTTCAAAAAAGTTTGATTTGTCTTAATCCTGAACCTAGAAATTCAATATACAAGGATGTAGAATGGGAAAGATCTTAATAAATGAGCAAATGTTTTATCAGAGAGCAAATTCTTGATGTGACGTCATGTATTGTGAAACAGTATAAAGAGCCTTTTGTCTAGTTTTCCATGTGAAAAGACACACAGGAACTTCAAATTTCTCTGAATCAAAAGTTGATCATTATCATAGCTGATTGTATATTTCCAAATGAAAAAAAAATTCTATAAAACGACAGACAACTTTAAGCTGACCCTTCTGACTGACAGATGCTACATTGGAAGAGTATTTACATTTTTGCAATAATAGGTGAATTATTGTTTTGTTGATCTAAACCTGACCATGTGTCAAATTTAAATAGTAGTCCATTTAGCTGTGGCCTAAACATACTTAGCTGCTCTTCGGTGAGTCAGCATTCATATTTTAATTTCAGGGTACAACTTTTACTTTTCAGTCTTTAAAGTTCAAGTAAAGCTATGAAAGTAAAACAAACTAAAATGCCCTTTCCGTTGATTGTCAGAGACTGTTTGCTTACACTCACATTACCTGTGCCATATTGTAGTTCCTTAAATTAAAAACATGTTTTTGTAGTATGCCTTTCAAACTGGTGGCGATGGTTCATACAGGAATTAGAAAGTGTTTCAGACGATTTTGCAGATTAATGTGGTTTTATGTTCATTTAAAATAAAATCCATGTTGACACATGGACTGCTGCAGTCAACAGTGATTGCAGCATTAATACCATGAACCTCCTGCCCTGTGTTTACGAGTTAACAATACAATTAAGTTGTTAACCTTTCCTGTTTTTTTTATTGCTCTCAAGTTCAAAATTCAGCCTGTGAATCATAAATAATTGGCATGTCATCTCAAGTATTTCAATTTTGCATCTCCCAACGTATATGCTCAAGGCACATTGGAAAAATAATTATAGCTGTTCATTGATGTGATCTGCTCTGCTTGTACAATCTGCAGGGCGATAACTACTGTTGTCATTTAGTTCCCCAAACTAGATTTATTGAACATGTTGTTTTTACCAAAAGGGCTCGCTCTTTGTTTACTGTACAAACATTAACACGTACCTTGAAGTCAATTTAAAGAAATTTCTCACTGTGCCTTTCATATTCATTCCTCAAGCATTTTCCATACATATGTAGTGGAGGAGAAGCCTGTTGTTAAAAAAACATAAAAGCCTTTTACAAATGATGACGTTTTAAGGGGCTTTAATCAAAGTGGTGTCATTCTTCAGGTTGTTTTTCATATTTGAAGTTGTGTTTGTAAGAAAAGTGCCAAACTCTCTATTGTTTAACATCAAACTGTGTTTGAAAGTTGTCTGTTTATAATACTATTTTGACATATTGGACGATAATGCTTATTCTCTTTCTTGCACATTAAGAGATCGATGCCACTCTCATGTCTGTCCTGTAAACCTGAGACATATAAGAGATGTCTTTATCAGCTGCGCATTCATAAAAGGATCAAGGGAAATGGCTAGCCTGGCTAAAAATTTGCCCACCAGCAACCTTTAAACTTGAGAATGAACATTTTATGTCTTTATTGTAAACATCTTGGCTTTATTGCTTTTAGCCTAGCTTAAATAACTAACTGACGCCTAAATATGACACTACTGGCAGAAAGTTAGCTTAGCTTAGCAGAAACACTGGAATCGGGGAAACACCCAACCTGACTCAAATAATGCCAACCAGCATGCCTAATCTTACAAATTTACAGATCCTATCTCCTCTGTTTAATCCATTCTGAAGCCGTATTATAAGTAAAGTGTTACATTTACAGTGCTTTTTGGGGACATAAATTGACAGCAGAAACTCCTGAAGGTCGTTATGTTTGGTCAATTTGCATGGTGCTCATTCTCATTCATTCACATTTTTAAAGAATCCTGTATGAGTGGTGTCTGTTGAAATTTGTAAGAAAGCAAAAGGCTTATTTCCCCCAAATAATGAACTGTGTCTTCTAGGGTATTGCAAAAGCGAACTGAATGAACCGTCATTTGTTAGGATGACACGAAACATCATTTAAATATGTAGAGTGAAATGGCCAAAGTGAATGTGACTGAAAAAGGTATTAAATCATGACTAGTATGTTCTGTACCATATAATGTTCATTTTGAGTAAAGGCATTATTGTGTTGGTTACGTTATGGTCACGTGGCTATGGTGCACTCCATGACTGTGATTTGACATCAGCTGCATTTCTTCTTTAAGTGCTGGAGAATGTGAAGTTAGAATTTTATTTATTTTATTTTTCAAATCCTGTTCTCATTTGTAACCACTTTAAATGTTTAAGAAAATACAGATTACATGACTATATAAAGAACAGAAAGAAAAGCCAGCAACATAGTTTGCACATCATTGCTACACATCATTTTCTGTGGTTTTTCATGTCATCTCTGAAAAAAAAAAAAAACTACCACAGGAAATCATAACCCAAATGCCATACTGTAAAACATCAACCTCTTGTCCATGCTATAATACTCAAAGTATCAGAAAACTGTAATATCTCTTCTTATTATTATTAGTGTGAATTTTTGCAAATCATTTTGTTTGTCTGGTACAACAGTTTGCTAACCACCAGAGGGAGATGTAAATGTACAGGTCAGAGCTGTACATTTTTGTGACAGATTTGTGTACTTACATACAGGTTGCATTGGTCTAACTTTGTGACTTATATATCAATCTCTGAATTGACTTGAGTGCCAAATATGCTTGAGCATGACAAAATCTGGGACCTACAAGGAACTGCAGGTACTCCAGGTCTCCTCAAGTGAGACTCCAGTGACTCACTACTGTTGTAGACTACTTGCGATATGAATGCACACCTGAAGGTTTAACCATGCAAAATATTTTTTGCTGAAAGAGGAAAAACTTAATTTTGTTTCTGATTAAGTTTTTTTTTTTTTTTTTTTTAAATCAAAGATTTGTTGTATGTTTCTGTGTTCATCCATTGCTTATATAAATGAGTATGCAGTAATGGTCTTAACATGCTTCCATTAGAGGTGAATATAAAAAGCTGATTGGCTCCATTGAATGAACTGTCAAAAAGAAGAGTTGGGTCATTTCATTTTTACATCATTTCACACAGAAATTTGTTGTGTTATCTTACGACTTCTTCATCCTAGCCTGTCCCAAAACAAAATAAGCTTGACATAAGGTGAATTTTTTTCCATGAATTTTATCAATTATACAGTGTGGATTTGTCCAAAATGTACAAGTAAATGTAATTCTAATATTAAAATGAAGCTATGAAAATATCTTTTGTGCACTAAACGGTGTCTATTCTTTTTCTTAGTCCAATATCCAATTTCTCAAAGAATCGATTTACGTATTTGAGCAAACAAAGCATTTCCCCTCCAGGATCATGTGCCTCTATAGTACATTACATGTACATTTTTAACATTACCACATTTACCAGATATTTTTAAAGGTTTTTTCTAGAATATTTTTATACCAGAACTATCTAATCAACAACAACTACAGTACAAGGCCTAAACAAAAGTCTATAAGACATGATCCAGACCGCACATGATGATCAAAACTGATTACTCTGGGAGGCAAGATGCTTTGTTTGCCCTGGCCTGTTGGTCATTCTTTAAGAAAACACTTACGACAGCAAAACAGACCTGTTTAAATGTGTATTGCAATGCACAAACCATTGTGAGGTTAATCATTCACCCTCCATCCCAGCAGCAGAGAAAAGCTGTGCTGGGATTAAAAAAAAAGGATGTTAACTGTGTTAACACCACTCACAATAGATTACATTGTGCAGCTATTTGCAGCCAAACAATCTACCCAGCATTTATTGATAATTGTTGCAGGGGACACATACATATTAATCATTTTTGCTTTAACCAGAAATTAAATCTTGATTTTTTTCAACAATTGTTTTGCAGCTGGATATGAACTTCTTCTGAGCATGTTCTAACTGTATGCCAGTGTGTTAACAATTTAAGAGCATGGTCCTTGTTAGCTGTAGAGATTTACAGCAAACTGTAAATATATGCCTTAAATGGTAGTTGTTCTGTCTTGTGTTTGTAAGTTTGTCTTGTTTAATGGTTATTGAATAATTGTATCAAAAGCGGAACCTCACAAATAAAGCAGAGCTTTTATTGTTTCTACTCTCCTCTGCGTCACTAATGTTAAGTCTGGAGGTTTTTAACTTAAGTACACAATTATTCATTTTGATGCAACAAAACCCAGGTAGATAGACAATGCTTCTATGTGGCGTCATGAAACTCACTCCACACTTTGTCCTTTGAGGGTTGGATTTCTGTCTTCGAGGCATGCCAAATGTACCTGAAATATGACCATCTAAAATTTCCAGTCTCTGTGGAGTTTTTACTACAAACACTTCACTGTGTAACAAACAGAGAGTTTTACATGGGTGCAACCACGTGACAGGCTGCTGGATTGCACATTTAAAAACACAGACAGTTAAGACAAAAATAGGTTTGGGCTGCCTCTGACATGTAGAAGAGCCTGCTTCTTGGCAAGTTGCAGCAACTGGTTATATTTAACTTTACTGATGGCCCCTATTTAGCAGGGAAATGTCCCTTCTGAATATTGTAAGAGTATGTAGCCTACATATTGTAATTAGAAAATCTTGTGACCAACATGAGCAAATTGTTACCGTTAGTCAGCTCTAAATGTTTTCCATTTACCTAAAGTTGCTATCAACATATTTTTGAGGACCCACCCATGAGGCAGAGAGAAAAATGCCCTTTAACGAATCACCATAGACCTAACAGAGGAAGTTATGGCCTTTGGTCCTAAATGATGTATTAAGTCACAAGAGGTTCATAACCCTCTTTGCAGATGTACTGTAAGTGCCAGCACAAGCACAGTTTTGGATCGACACAAGCTTCAAAGCTGGCTGTTCCATATGATGGAAAAGGAAACCAGAAGGCTGTCCAACACCAACTGAAAGTCCCACTGGGGACCAATGCAGCTAACAACAGTCCTCGCCTTGTTGACTCTCAACAAGAAGCGCTCCACCAGTAGGCAGCTCCTGGTGCTGTAAAGCACCCGCAAACATCATGGCCAGACATGATCACACCCAGGTTGGAGGCCATGCAAACCTTGTCTGCCAACTTTTGCAATAATTCCAGAAAACCCTGCAGTGAGCTTGAGCGCAGTTCAGTGGCCCTGCTCACACAACAGTCAGTGAAACACACCAGATCATTTGGAGCCAGTAAGAAGATCTTGCATCTGTTCTTCTGCTCCACAATCCAAAGTGTCTTGCAATTCGGAGGCCTAGTCTGGTTCTGTGGCCTCTCAATCCAGCTAAGGGCTTGGATACTAAGACTCCTGGGTATCTGCTCAAAGATGGTGGGACACTGTATTGAGGGCTCTCTCCTCGAAAGCCGCACTAAGCACACCTTTAGACTGACTGGGAAGATTGTCTCATGTCCTACATAAGAAGGGTCTGAAGTATCAACTTCTGCCCTCTGGTAGATGTTTTAGGGAGCCAAACTGTACTGTAAGAGGAACAAGTACAAACACTCTTTCATTCCATATCACTGCTGAGCAAACAGTAGAGCAGAGGTGGGCCACACCCCACCCCACTCATTTCCAATCATTACCTGACCTTGGCTGCACATGGAATGTGAGCACTTCCCCATTTTCATAGGCAATCTCATTACATAATTTATATATTTTTGTCACTCCTGCACTGTTTCCACACTGTGATTTTGATTGTGATTTGATTGTGATGCGAGGATTTCTGAGCTTGTAATGCAAAACAAATAACTTTTCAAATGGACAAATAAGTGTTATCTTATCAAACCAAAACAGGGTCTGGAACTGGCCCAACAGAAACAGGATCAGGAATGGACTTGAAAGATACAAGATCTGGAACAAGCCAGTGAGGAACCAGATCGGAGACTGGCGAGAGTGGAATATGATCAGAAACTGACTAAACAGGAGTAGGATCCAGGACAGACTTTACAGAAACAGGATCCAGGCTGGCCAGACAGGAACAGAATAGGAAACAAGTCCAATCAGAAATGGATCAAAAACTGGCATGATATGAACAGGATAAGGCCGAAGAGGCCAGACAGGATCATGTTCAGGAACAGGCTTGACAGGAACCGGATCAAAAGTGGGCCTGAAAGGAACCGGATAAGAAGCGGGCACACAGGACACCAGATCCGGAGTGTCCAGCAGGATGCAGATCAGCAGGTACTGGATTAGGAGCAGGCCCAGCATGAGCAGGATCAGGAGTGGGTCGAGCAGGAATGGGATCAGGAACAGGTACGTCAGGAACAGGTTGAAGGAACTTACCTCAGGAATAGGGTCTGAAACCTCCTGACAGCAACATATTCATAAATGGTCCCAAAAGGAACAGTATCAGGTGCTGGACATATCATCTGGAACCAGTGACTCTAGATGTGATGGGATGTCATCTGGTCCTCCCAGCTCTGGATATGACTAGACTTTGTCTAGGTTTCTTGTTTCATGAACAGGGACAGGGACAGGCGCCAGTTGATCAGGAACAGGATCAGGAATGGGCCCAATAGAACAAGATCAGGAGCGGGCCCCATAGGAAAAGACTCTTGACATAAAGTAATGTCTTCAAGGGCCCTAGACTCTCATCCCGGGAATTCTGATATCAGATAAGAGGAGATGTCATCAGGGACCCTCAACAGGGTATCCTCAGGGACCCTAACTGGGATGATGTCAGGGACCCTGGGCTATGGTCATGACGGGATGTCTTATGGGACATACAATTCTGGAACTGAGAGCTTGTGTTGCACATCAAGAACTTGAGGCTGAAAATGCACAGCAGTAACTTGGGTTATGGGCTGAGAGCCAGCAGTGGTGACTGACTTTGGGTCAAAGAGTTCATCTGAGTATTGACCACACTGGGTGACTAGGATACAGAGAGTTTTTTAGAAGGCCTAAATGACAAGTTTGGATTCACAAAGTTTTGGTCCAGAAAAGGCAGAAACAGCAAACTTGGATCTCAGTTTATGCTGTCACAAAGTTTAAAAAGAAGTAGGATCTTGGGGAAAAGAATCAAGCAGACAGCCAACTGAGAAACTAGAATCGAAGCGGACTGTGAAATCGACTAGGTCAGAGGAACAGTGGCTGGCTGGGCCACAGGAATAGGAGCCAGCTGGGCAGCCAACTGGGCTGTAGGAAAGGGGGTCAGCCCCAACAGAAACAGGATCAGGAATGGACCCCAAAGATACAAGACCTGGAACAGGCCAGAAAGGAACCAGATCAGAGACTGGCAAGAGTGGAAAAGGATTGGAAACTGGCCAGACAGCAGTAGGATCCAGGATGGACTATACAGAAACAGGATCCAGGCTGGCCAGGGAGAGGCAGACAAGAACCAGGAGGACAGAGACAGAACTTACAACAAGGCTGGCTGGGCAGAGGCCAACAGGGTCAGCAAAGGGTTATCATTCCAAGTGAAAGTGCTGGAAAGTCTTGCATCAAGGTAAAGAACAATCTGGTCATGTGTGTCTGAAAAGGAGAATCTTTTTTTACACTGGATTGCTTACTGGTGAGGAAAGGTGAGCAGAGTTGTGGTTGAGCGCTTTTGGTTTAAACCAGTATTTCTGGTTGGACCTTAGTGTTACTGGAGAGCCCCTATTGACATGTTCAGGCTTGGGTTTTCACTCTTACGGTCTTTTACAGTGAAGAAGCTGTTTGTTCCACGGTGTTATCATCAGATTTGGTGAGTATTGTTCATTTTCTCAATTTATCCAGGTGAAAATACCCATTTTTCTTAAGATGTACATTTTTTCATGCTCTGTTGGTGATAAATATTTTTTATGTACTGTACATAGAAGTGCTTACATTATAGTACAATAACTTTTTGTTGAACGCTTTAATGCACTTTGTACTGTTTACAACTTACATTTCATTTGTTCATTTTTTGTTCTTAGCTGTTGTGTTATTACACTGAGACAAATAAAAAAATCTGATTTTGATTTTCACTGATTATGATACACAATGGCCACAGGCATAGAAAAAAAACAGGGAGTAATTAATGACCATAACTAAAATTGCTACTTTCCAGTCCTCCTTTTCCCCTTTCAAAAAAACAAACAAAGACAAAGACAAGACAAAAAACTTCAGATTTCAGAATTAAAAAATGTGCCTTTTGCCCTATCAGATATTTCTTATAATACTATGAATGAATGCCTCACTACTGGAACACTGAAAATATTTCAAAGCACATTCGAGACTCCACAACAGAGGCTATTTAAAAACTAAGGTAAGATAAATTGTATTGCTGCCACAGTGGTAAATCTAACTGGCATGGTATCAGGAGAAGTACAGTAAAATCAATATATAAAACAAAAAGAGGGAAGTCAGGAAACATAAAAAATAAAAATAACTTATTGATTTACAGAAGATGTGGTACACCTTTAGTAAACTATTACTAAAAAAATATCAGCGATGATAACATACAATGAAAAGTGTATGAATGAATAGAGCTTCAGGGGCACACAATAATGCATCTACCTTTTTTAGAGTATAAAGATGTAACACTCTAGAGGTTATCACAAACAGAATAACAAGTGCAAGTCATTACATTATGAGGAAACTTGCAAGTGACAATTGGCATCACTACTTCCCACATTATCTTTTTTCCAAGATTTACAACTTAAGCTGCAAAATCCCTATGGGCAGATGACTGGAGCCTGTTTCCAGCCACTGACAAAAAAGGGACGGCTCAGCTGATTTGGTTTAGTTAGGGTTAGGGTTAGTTATGAGGGCTAATCTCAATGACTAAAGCTGCCCTGTCTCAGTGGAAAAATACAAAAGGGAAGTGATAGTATACCTTGGATCGTTGCCAACTCTTGGTCAACTCTGACGACATGGTGTGCACACCAAACTGACCAATAATTAGGTCGTAAAGGAACCAAAGGAAACCGTAGCTACTTTGTCTCTCACTCTGGATCTGCCCATGACATGTTTGTGTAGAGATCCTGCTGTATGCCCAGCTGAAAGGAATACTGATCAGTTTGTTGTTGCTGGGAGCAACTCTTGGGGGAGGGGGCTTTGTGATGGCGGGGTAAGTACCTCAGTATGTCTCTGTTTTACACTTGGCTGCTTAATGCATCATTATGAATCTAAAATATGCTCTGAAAAAGTGCAGCTTTCTGACAAACTCCTGCCACTGAAAACTTTCCATTCCTGATAATCCTGCAGCTTAAACAAATAAACAAAGCTTATGAGAAATGCCAAATAATCAGCTGAGTAGTTGTGTCTAATAGCTCAGAGCAGCAAAGGTTTGACAGTTCTTGTCCTATTAAAGTGGGGGTGGTGAAGGGATATTACAGGTCAGATTTCTTTGCATTGGTTGACATTCTGCTGCTGTTCTCCAACATGTCAAGGGAATTCCTGAAAGGGAACAGCCTCGAGACCCCTGGTCAAGAAAATAGTCTGGCTAAAAAGACTCAGCTGTTGGATCGTGGCCAATGGGCAAACAAGTTGGAGTTCTTGCTGGCTGTTGCAGGAACCCTGGTTGGGCTTGGAAACCTCTGGAGGTTCCCCTATTTGTGCTACAAAAATGGGGGAGGTAAGCAGGAATTGCATAAAAATCAGTTAACGCTTTTCTATGTTCTCTACTCAACAAAGACAAAACAACTGAGCTGAATCATAGTGTTATGTAAACAAATGTTGAAAAGTACCCTTGGCTCATTCATAAAATCAGATAATAAGGATGTTGCTCAGGAATGGCTTAAAGCAGCTGTTTGTTATGAAAGACACTGTTCTCTTTGTGTATTGAAAACTAATGCTTGCATCAAGTCATTTTATGTCAAAATCTCTTACATTTATGAAAGTTATACAAGTTCTAATAAGGTTTAATACAGAAGTTGTCATGCAAAGACAAAGCTAAAAGAGCCTTGAGAAAGTAAAGTTTTTGGCTGTGTACCACCTTTTTTTTGTTTATAGTCAAATTAAAGTCAGTGGTATAGAAACAAACAGAACGATTGTGTAATTGTTTTCCCAGGCTTCTCACTCTCATTATGTCTCTCTCAGGCGCATTTCTGGTTCCATACGTCTTGTTCCTTCTTTCTTGTGGTATCCCAATGTTCCTCCTGGAGACGGCCATGGGACAGTTCACATCTCAAGGGTGCATTACATGCTGGAGGCACTTCTGCCCCCTTTTTGAAGGTCAGTTTTTTAAACAGAACTGAATCATTTTTTTATTTTTATTTTTAGATGTGTGTTTTATGAAGCAGATCTGAAAGACAGAAATAGAGCTCTTTCCCTGAAACTTTGGAATGTTTTGGAAATGCTCCCTGAGGTTTAATTAAATTAAATTAAATGATCTAGCTTATTGTTATGAGTACAATGTAGGATATTTATTCCATTCAATACGGGTACATACTGTACATAGATACGGAAATACAGTTACAATTATATTTTCAACATTTTACATAAAAAAAAGTTTAAATAGTAGGGAATTAGTAATGTCATGAAGCAGCAGTCATGTACAGTATATTCCATAGCCAAATTTATTCTTACTTGTTTTTTTGTGAATGGAAGTGGTGTACTTTTTTTTTCTTTTCTTCTTTTTCTTTTTAATCTTCCTGTTTCCAGACTGAGACATCGTAAAATTGACTTTACATAGTTTGACTTTAACAAATAACACAAGAGTAAAAGTAGAGGTTGCAGAAGCACAAAGGGAGAGCTGTTCAACAGCATTTAAATCAATGAGAATCAATGTTAATATTAAAGGTAAGGCTGGCATCAGTACAACTTTCTTATATCAACATATCCTTCCCTATCCCATTGGTCCACAAACATCCTCAAAAGCAGCTCAAACATCCTCAAAAGCAGCTCCCAAATACAGAATTGTATTTTTTAGGAATGTAAATATTTCACTTAAACAGCTGGGCGTTGTGGCTATCAAACATTATTTAAACAGGTATAAATAGTGAAGAGACTATTTTCATCAGTGTAATGCACATTCAGTTCTCCAGTGAATGATTACAGCAGCAAGACTTTACGTGAAACTGACATAAAGGCTTTATATGCAATTTTTTTGATCCAGTAGATGAGAACCAGCATGAAACCAAAACAACTTGCGCTGCATTGTTGTGTCAGCATGCTAATGCTAGCGATCTTTATTATGCTCATATCTTCACACTGCATGTAAATTTACCCGAAATGAGCGTGATCTAGAAACACAGTTAAGCAGTGAGTACAGTATGCTATTCTTCTTTTCCCTAGTCCCTCAATTAAAAAACTTTTATTGGCGAGGGGATGAGTCAGCCGGCGAAAGCATCACAGACAGTGGGACTCTGGTGTCACACCCATTGTAGACAGTCATTTTCAGAGGATATACTTGATTTCTATTACATTTTAGTGTGAAAAATTGCATATAAAGCCTTTAAAATAAACTTCATTATATATCCGAGTGATTATGTCCTGGTGGTGAACACAGTGATTTGGACTCAGAACAGCTGCAGTCAAATCTCTTGTAGCTCAAGATGAGCAAAAATCCTGCAAATTGGCCCTTTCAGGACAACCGTGTTCATGTGCCCTGCGCAACCAAAAGCCAACATTTACATATTTGATTTCCCTTAAGGATGACTTTATGATACCATCTCAAGTGCCTATATCTTACTGAATTTTGACCCTTTCAGAAAATGAAGTTTGAAGTAATAACATTTTAGGCATCACAATTTATTTCTTGGGATAAATCATGAAAAGAAAAAAAAAGACAAGAAAAAAAAGAATAGAGTTAGGAGTTTGTGTAACTCATGCATGCACCAAAACCTATTTCCTGCACAGACTTTGTCTTATAAGCGTAAATAAAGTTAATACATTTTTACTGCCATACAAATAGGGAAACTAATTCTGTGCCATATGAAGACATACGGCACAGAGACAACATTTACATGGTTTGAGATTTAATTTTACAATCTAACATCAACCAACAGCTGCATCTGCTAGTATACCTTTGTCTCCAACTGTGCTTACATCATGACACTAACCAAAATCTAATGGACACAGCCAGAACTTCAAAAATAACAAACCTTCTTCAAAAGATGTGATGTGTCCTACATGATAAATTGTGCCCACCACTGTCAAATGTATACATTTACCAACCCTTGTGTGTCTCCTCAGGGATTGGTTATGCTACCCAGGTTGTGATTGCCTACGCTGCGGTATCATACATCGTCATCCAGGCATGGGCTTTCTTCTACCTCTTCTCATCCTTCAGGGCTGAGGTTCCATGGGCCAGTTGCAGGAACCCCTGGAACACAGGTAAACATGCATACAGATGCAGAAATCAGACCAGTGTGCCGATCTGTTAATCATCAAATTATTTTGATATTTGGAGTACTAGTGAAGCACAACGCACATGGATTTGAACAGCCACAGATATGCTGGATATGATCAGAAATTCCCTAGCTTTTTGATTAGATGGATCAAATCACGAGAACCACAACAGCCCTGTTGTGGCCTTGCTTTTGATTTTTTTTATTGCTCATACAGGATTCAAACGTCATCTTCTGTTTTTAGTTATACTGATAAACCAGACAAATTTTACACACAGGAAAAGCAGGGAGTCATTCACAGCTCATATCTGTATAAGAAAGTTTTTTTTAATTTTTTAAGAGTAAATAGAATTAGATTTGTTTTGTGTGATGAAATAGTTACCTACACTTTAATTAGTTAAATACCATTCTACTGTTTCTTTCCTCAGAAACTTGTGTTGAATTTGATAGAAGAAACGTATCGTCTAACTGGACAGCAGCTGCAAACGCAACAACGCCTGCGACAGAATTCTGGGAGTAAGTGTAATTCACACCTGTCTTACTTTTCAGAAGATATCACATTTCTTCTGAAGGCTATACAGTTTCAGAGTACCCTGTTGTTTTGTTTGTGGTTATCTTTTTCCTTTGGTATCGTCAGTTCAAATGTCGACCCACTTATTGAAAATATAACTGTTGAAATTTTAACCTTTCTAGTGGCAGGATGAATTATTTATTGGTAATCCCTTAAGCTTTCCTCTTGCTCCTCAAACAGGTCAAATTCTTTTTTTTTATCAACTAATTTGGATTAAAACTAAATACTTGTTAAATCTCTAAGAACTTTTGAGCACTTTAAGGTAATGAAACATGAATTATCATGTTCATGCATGAACTCATGCATGAACAAAACATGAATTCATTCATGTATTCATGATGAACTATCAGTACAGCACAAGTATTAACAGTATCTCATGTCTGACTTCATACATTAATCAATGCATTAACTGAAGTGTCAAAGAACATGACTAGTGAGTTAGAAATTATGTTCTTGATGTCTATAAAGGTTAGTCTGCAGTTAATGGGACAAGACAAAAACTGACCAATCTTCTGACTGTAATTAGATACTCAAGTTTGTAGTCGGATAGGCCCACTCTAATGTGTCGTCAGATATTCCAGTTTGTAGTTGGATACTACAGTTTATACTGCAGTTTGTAGTTGGATACTCAAGTTTGTAGTCTTGATTTTGACAGCCAGCTTTTATAGGGCTCAACAGTGTAGTTCCGGAAGTAAAAATCCCATTCATTTTCTTCATAGCGGATTTGATTATTAGCCATAATGTCACAACCATCCAAGGTAGACTAACCACAAGCTACCCATGTATAGAACGATGGTATATGCTCCTGTAGGAGACACCAGTTTGTTTGATACAACCTCCTTTTAGGAAAAACAAGATTTATTCACAATATCGGGGCAAAGCTACACTACCCACAATGTTTACCCAGAGTGTTTCTGATTGGTTGAGCTTGCTGTTACCATGGCAGTGTTTCCCGCCCCCAACAGATATGTTTTGCTAGAAGGCTAGCTAGTTAGTTAACTAACACGAAATGTACTAATGACCTTGTCATGCGGCAGTGAATGTAGTTCATATTTTCCACAACACAAACAACAAGATAGTACAACACTTGCATTAACAGTATAAACACTATAACAATGACAAAAGTTACTTTTTTTACGATATCATTCACAATGGATTGTGGGATAGGTAGTTCCTTGAAAAATTATGTTCACGTTCTTGTACCTTTGCCTTATTTCCAGTTTTTTAATGCCTTTTTGGTGCCGAATTAAATGTACAATAGCCACGAGTATTGGGGTAGCTGGCTGTCTTGGTTCCAGGTGCCAATCTCTTGACCAGGATTTAGTCCTAACTTTAAGGGGAGACTCTCAGAAAATGTTATGATTGATATCGAGATTTTTTTTCAGAATTTCATCACCAGGAGCAGCTCTTTGTACTAAGAAGTAGAGAATCATCTGAGAGAGCTCCTGGCTTTAAAAAGTAGTAAGGAGTCAAGGAAACTCTTATCTAGGTGAGAAGGCCTAGTTGACCCCTGTTGCTAGGTATAGCACATTCTTTCAAAAGCTGTGACTGATTAATACAGCTCCTGGGGCTGTAATCACAAAGGTTCCTTAGTAGTTGCTCCATAGTGACAGTAATATTAGAAAATTCTTAGAATGATGACATGTTTTTAAATATATAAAAAGTTATAGTCTCTGATAAGTGATATTATGTTTCCCTACAAAATAATTGAAAGTCAAAAATGATGATCTAGTCTGGAGTTATATTTTTCAAATATATGATACCCCGAATAGAGATAAAGGATGGCTTTAATTGAGATGTTAGAAAGATAATTGATAGATAAGGGACAATTGCTTTATACATCTTGACTGGTTGGGATTTCACAATCATACCACCAATAATTGTATGTTATTGTAAGTAATGCTGAAGTAATCATGATTACAACACTTGGAATTCAGCAGACTGGTCAGTTTTTAGTCTTGTTACTTTCACGGCAAACCTATGAAGACATCAAAAACATCAATAATGACTCATGATGACTGAAATGCCTTAGTTAATGCAATAATGAATGTATGAAGTCAGGTATGAGACACTGTTAACAAATGTGTATTACAGATAGTTCATCATGAATATATGAATGAATTCACACATTAATTCATGCATGAACATGACAATTCAAGCACCCTTACCATAAAGCTGAACTTTTTCATCTGCTGCAGCCTTACTATGTATGTGTTATTTTGGTGCTAATTAGTTCATGTTAGCAAGCCAACACACAGAAGTAGGGCACATAATGTGTTTGTTGTATGTTAGCATTCTGTCTTTCTGTTATAAAATAAAGCTGCTATATTGGATGTAAACTAGTTGTTATCTGCCAAGAATACTGTCAACTTTTCTTTTACTGAGTGAAACGTAAAAAAAAAAAAAAAAAATAGACCAAAAAGAGAACCTCTTTCAATTCTGTCAACTGCATTTTAATCCTATGTATTTGGTTCCTAACATTCACACAATGGGCAGCTAAGACACACATACAGGATTTGAAAATGGTCACTCGTTTCTTTGGCAGAGTAATGGTCAATTGTTTAAATAGATACCATAAAGAACATGTAGTACACTTTAGTTCAGGCAATAAAAACATGTTTAGACCCTTTTTTATGATGTGTTAAAGAACTCAGTGAAGGAAGAGAATTTCTTTCCACCAGACATTTGGCCAGATTGTTTTTGAACATAGTGTTAGTGTGTTGTGTTACTTGCTGCCAGCTTCAGAGACACAAATGACTCATCCATCGTTTTTCCATGTCAAATGACTCATCCATCGTTTTTCCATGTCAAATGACTCATCCATCGTTTTTCCATGTCACATGCTAAGCCAAAAATATTCACTTGTGGTAAAAAGCAACTCTTAAGTCTTGAGATTTTTCTTAATTACTCATTTCCATCTAAAATTAAAAATAAACTAGTTGAGGGACAAAAAAAGAGCTTAATGTCACAATGTGATCACTTTTATTCAATATTGTCTTAAAACATTATTAGTTTTAGTTTGAAAATGAGTAGTTGCTTAGTAGGTCCCAGTGATTTTGTGTCCAGATAGTTTTGGTATTATAATGTTTTTGTTTACAGGAGGCGAGTTCTGGGTATATCCGGAGGGATTGAGGAGGTCGGTAGTCTAAGGTGGGAGTTGGCTTTGTGTCTCTTACTGGCATGGGTCCTGTGCTACTTCTGTGTTTGGAAAGGAGTGAGATCCACTGGAAAGGTAATAATCTTTATTTGGAAGATCACAATAGATTAGATAATCTATGTGGGTGTTTGTGTGCTTCTGCTATAGCTTTGAAAGATTCATTAAATCAAACATTTTACCATTGGCTTATGAATGCAGAATCCTTAAGTGAAGTAGGAGGATAGGATAGGATAGGATAGGATAATACTTTGTTGATCCCAGAGGGGAAATTTGGGCGTTGCAGCAGCACAGATAAGAAAGCTCAAAATACACATTAAACAGAATAGATAAGATAAATAAAAATAAAAATGAAGTACAAGAATTAGTAACAACCAATCGAATTTGAGCTTGCTTATTGTTGCATGCATGAAAAAATACAAGAAGCAAGACCGTAACGGTTAAAATGTATATACATGCCCCTCTATGGTAGTCAGACAACAAGCTTAAAGCTTATCTTAAAAGATAATGAGGAAAAAACAACAGGGCATTTATTAAAAAAGAAATCCTATATTTTGTAAACACAGAAAAAGCAGTGAGAAACTGAAATTAAGCTGATAATAATGGAGTACGGTAATCACTGATATTCTGCAGAAAACACAAGCAATTCCTTATTGAGCTGTAGTCCATCCAAAGACTATAAATAAGGACTTAACTGTCCTTTAATTTCTTACACTATAAATCATAAGTCATAGTAAAAAGTGTAGTTATTTATCTCAGCTGCTAAGGTTTGACAGGCTAAGGTGTTTCATGTTTGATGTTGTATTTCTGAAGGAGCTGCATGTCAATGAAGTAATATTTTACAATGACTCTTTATTAACTCCCCCCCACCTATCTTATATAGCTGCTCTAGTGCAGCTACTTGTCAAATTCTAGAAATTACATTCGAGTAGTAACAGTAAAAGCAGAAACTTGTGTTTGTCTTTTGTTAACAGGTGGTTTACTTTACAGCCACTTTCCCCTATGTAATGCTTATTGTTCTATTGGCCCGTGGACTCACTTTACCAGGAGCCATGGACGGATTAGCCTTCTACCTGTATCCTGACCCGACAAGGTTGGTGGACCCTCAAGTAAGTGATCGTTTCAAACATTCAATTTGAATATAAAGACAGTCTGCTAGCTCAAATGCCTTCTTCTGTAAGCTCAAATAGTGTAAAAGGATGTTATAATATACTGTATATTTGAGCAACAGTCTACACTATTATCATAGTGTAAGTTGTAAAGGTTTGCTAATATTTGGCATCTGCTTAGGTTTGGATGGATGCAGGTGCACAAGTTCTTTTCTCTTTTGGGATTTGTCAGGGGAGTTTGACAGCTCTTGGCAGTTACAATCAGTATAACAATGATTGTTACAAGTAAGTGTTCTCTGCTCTGTTTTTGAATATTGCATCATTAAAACACATGTAGCCTGGGAGTCTAATATTTTTCCTAATCCTCACATTTCAGAAACTGAAACCAACAATGTTTGGCATATGAGCTTGAAAAAAGACTGAGATATACTGTCAAATAACTAGGATGACAGCCTTTCATTGAAATACATTTGTGCTAAAAAAAAAATAGAAGAAGTACTGACAGTTTCTGTGTGATTATGATATAAACACTATTTTTATGAAAACCAGACTAAAATGACTAAAAGCCAAGTACTAAATCATTAAGTAAAACGTAGGAGCCTTAGGTTGCTCTTAAAGATGCAGAATAATTATTAAAGTCACTTTAAAATTACAACGCTTTGTGTAGAAATGATGATAGCATCTTTCCATTATTTTACTGGTCTTATTAGTTGTACAAATAAAATCCTACTGTAAACCGTAAACTGATGCACTTGATGCACGATTTGTAGATTGCTAAGAGTGTAGTGTTGTTTTTAATACAGTAACTCAGAACCACTTAGTTTAGACTTTTTAAAGAGACTCGTGCATAGGATCTTGGTCTCATCATCGTCTTGTTTTTTGAGAAGAGTTCACAATAATTGGACTTGAGGGTGAAATAAGGGAGATTATGCAATGCCTTGTCAATCACAAGTATACACAGCCTTAGGGTACTCTGCTGTTTTTCTCTGTATACTCTAAATTGGTCCATACCTACCAAAGTAAATCTTGTGCTTTCTTGAAGAAAACACTTGGAACTAGTGAGTGCGATCATCAGATCATTGTTGAATTAGTGAATCAACTAAGAAGAATCAACAAGTGGAGTTGCCCCCTGCTACCAGGCACAAAGAGTGCAGGCTTTTAGTACTTAATTCGTGCGGTCAAAGATAATCCATTGTAAAAACATTTGACATTACTTCTTGTAAGGTATCATCTACATATTTAACAGAAACTTTTTTCTTCTTCCTTGTTCCCACAGGGACACATTTGTTCTGTGTTTGGTGAATGGCGGGTCAAGTTTTGTAGCAGGGATTGCTATCTTCTCGGTTTTGGGTTTTATGTCCTATGAACAAGGACTGCCAATATCTGAAGTGGCTGCTTCTGGTAAGACACACATGATAATTACATGTAATAGACAGAGTTGAAAGTTAAGCTGTTTATATGTGCTTTAATTACAGGAGTGTCTGGCCCTGTATGATTTAAACTTTCCTTTTCTTTATGAATTGTTATAGGCTGATTCAACTTTTTTTGTAGTTTTCATTGGCAAAGCTGTAGGTAGCAGGCCTTCCAGGTACCAGGTATTCTTTTAAAAAATGGTGTCATGCAAACTAAGCCAATATAACAACAGAAAAACCTGTGTGTATTTATGAAGGTCTCTTTTACTTTGGATTGGGATACATGCAGTCATAGAAAAACAGGAAAAACTCCAATTGACTATCTCTTAACCAATTAAAATACCTTTATTTTATGGCATGGTCGTCTAGACCTAAAGCTTAGGTAATACTTAAAGTTTAAATTAAAACAAGCATTAACCTGGTTTTGCTATTGCTTTTGAATGGAAAGCAATGTCAAATCTAATCTATCCTTAAAATGGATTAGTGGTGATTCTCTTTTTTATTAAAAAAAGAAAATATATATTTTGCTTTTGCAGTTTTACAAAGAGTGAATACATAATACATGCCTATATGTAAAAAATAAAGACATTTGGCAGCCAAGCCAAACAGGAATTTGTGATTTGAGAGACGGGACAGGACGAACCAGACACGCAGGACACACAGGACACACAGACGGGGCAAAAGTCAGATAGATGAATAGGATGGAATCCAGGAAAGAATGAAGGGGTCATGCTGATTGAGCAATCTAGAAGTACTGCATATTATGGTTTGCTTTAGTTTTAGTAACAAACAAGAAAAGAAACAATGTTTATAAATAATAGAACAAAATAAAAATGAATAAATTGAAAAAATGAGCAGTAAAAGACAAGTGGTGATTCTCTGAAAGTGTTCTTTATATCGTTTACATAACTAAAACATTCAGCCATCCTTGGACAATTTGTTTTCTTAGTTCAAGCCATACTTGAAGTCACACTCACATCTCCTAGATTAAAATTATCTCAGAAAACACTTGAGTGACAATACCATCCATGAAGGGTTGTCAAACCCCAAACCACTAATCCTACTGTTTATATATAAGATGAATTGAGTTTTCAAACCTGGCCTTAGTGCATCCTTTTGATTGGAAACAAACAGTGAGGTTTAAGGTATCCTGAAGGTAACAGTGTCTTTCGTGATTGCATGTATAATTTCACCAAGTTTGGATGATTACAAGCACTCTGCTATGAACCTTTATCCAACTGACTGAAGGCTTTATTTTTTCCTCAACACTCAAAATCTCAGAAATGGCACAAATATTGGTTACCCTCACATTAATACCATTCATGATTTATTCAAACTAAGTACATTTTCAGTGTTTTTGCCATCAGTTGGAAATGTAAGTGTCAACCCTGTTAAAGGTTTGTTCCACCAACAGATGGAAAAGTTTCCCACACACCCCAAAACCACACCTGAAACTACAAACAACAATGCCAGTACAGACAACTCCTATGAGAGGAGCCTTTGTTTGCCCACAAAACCATACGTGCAAAGCTTCAGCTGTACAGTCAATCTGATCCAGATTTAACCTCTTCCTAACTTTGAACACAAACAGGTCTGTAACTTTCTGTAACTGTGTCAGTTATGGGAACATTACTCGTTCTTGTGCTTATTTTTTATTTCCGATTATAATCTCTAGCCCAAATAAAAAATAGACTTTGTTATAATGACTCATAATGAAGTTGGTGAAAACATGTGCCGATGCTCATGATAAGATATATTGAACACTATGCACAATAATCTAAAATGTTAAATTGATGTTTTCAAATACAGGACCTGGCTTGGCTTTTATCGCCTATCCACGTGCAGTAGCTATGATGCCATTTCCTCAGTTATGGGCCATATGTTTCTTCATCATGGTCATCTTGCTGGGTGCAGATACACAGGTGTGATGGAAACATGTACTTTTGAATCCTCAGTTTAGTGTTATTATCAATGATAGATTAATAATATTTGTGTTAACTCTTTGTTCTGTGTCTCTGGCAGTTTGTGAGTTTGGAGTGCCTGATGACCTCAGTGACAGACATGTTTCCCACTGTGTTTCGAAGAGCCTATCGTCGAGAACTGCTGCTGCTCTTTCTCTGTTCTGTTTGCTTCTTTCTCGGCCTCCTTCTTGTCACAGAGGTGAGAACTTGGTCTCTTTAATAACTTTTCATTTCTGTGCTCTGTTCAAAAAGGCCAGACCTTACTAATTTTTTTTTTTTATTGATTTACCATTTGCACTGGACATGTAGTCACCTGCAGGCTTTTCATTAAGAAAAATGTAATTTTCACAAATGTGTATGTCTTTTTTGGTGTTTTATTTTCATTAACAACCAGTCCTCTATTATCCTGCAGGGAGGCCTGTACTTCCTTCAACTCTTTGACCATTATGTTTGCAGTGGAAACAATCTTCTACTTCTTTCAGTTTGTCAGTCAGTAGCGATTGGATGGATTTATGGTGAGTCACATGGCTGTCCTTGCTTGAAATAATCAATATTATACTCATTAATTAATGTTTTCTTGCTGCTAAACTATTACAAGTTGTTGGACTTATCTTTCATTCGTGCTTACAATCTGTAGACAAGAGGTTGCATTCTTGGGAACGGCCAAAATAGCGACTTGAAGTGGCATACACCAGACTATCAGGATTTAGCTGCATCGCACTTTACTTTTGCTTCAAACTCTGATATAATTTGTTGCTCATTAAAGTCAACACAATTCATCAGAGGCAGCATACGTATCTAGGGGTTGTAGCTAATGTTTGGCCAAACTATGATCATGACATGAAAGGAAACGAAACACTCACAGTAGAGGTTCAGTTTGGGGACCAAAATTACTTGGTTAGGTTGAGGAAAAGATCATGGTATAGGTATAAATTAAATATGTAGGCCTATGACATTGATGTCAGAATACAGACCCAGCTGACCAAGTAGATCTTAGTTTCTAGATATAACTTAGTCCATATTCTAATATTTTTAATTACCATTACATTTTATTAATTCCAGTAAAAAGTCATGATGGTCAATTTAAGAATTTGTCTTATCTGGGGCACTGGTGGCACAGTGATTAGTGCGCGCGCCCCCCCATGTATGGAGGCTGTAGTCTTCCAAGCGGGCAGCCCGGGTTCGATTCCCGCCTGTGGCACCTTTCCCGCATGTCGTTCCCTACTCTCTCTCCCTGATTTCCGACTCTATGCACTGTCCTATCTCTACATTAAAGGCAGAAAAAGACAAAAAATAAAGTTACAAAGGGGCAGAAGTCAGTGTGTGTCTACACAAAATCAATCATTACAAACATGTAAAAAGTAGTCTCTGTTTGAAGCAAGGTGTGAGGTTGTGTGATTTTCTTTTCTTTTGGGGATTATGGCAACAACAAAAAAGACAAACAAAGTTGTGGTTTTGCTTATCCATACAATAAATGACAGCCCCATGTAAGTTAACAAGAACTGAGATCAGGCATAAAACACTCTGTGATGCATGAAGCCAGAAGTCACAAAGTGTTGGGTAGCAATTCATTGTTGATTTATGCAAACTCTATTTGAAAGCTAAATTGTTCAACACCTGCAGGGATGTTAAAGAGACATTCGTCCCTCTCATAAATGCCACATTCTTTTTCCTGAAAACTGCCTTGTATATTTTGCTTCTTTTTTTTTTTAAATCAGCCCTAAGGCTGTACAAAAACAATAAAGTCACATTTTAAGGTAAAATCTGTTAATACATTGGCAATTCAAAGAAATTGATACATAAACCTTGAGGCTTTTCAAGGTTTGGTTCATGTTTTTTTTTTGCGAAAAACCAAAGTAAAGTCACTAAATAAATGACTAAAAAACATTTTATTTAGTGGTTGGTCATGCTGTTAGCCTCAAGTATGGTCAAACCACTGATCTTAGAAGAAGATAGGCTTGCACACTTGCTCAAATGCCACAAAGAGTTTTAATTCATCACAACGTTTCGACCAGAGGTCTTCTTCAAGTGATCATTTCTGGAACAAAGGAGGGGGGGCATACCCATATACTGTATATATACATTTCAACACCAATAGGCTGACTGGCACTATGATGACAGGTTTGGTCAAAAAATCTAAATGTCCCGAGGTGAAACACATCTATAACGATCATCTTTAGCTTCAAGAAAAGTACAAGTTGGAGCACTGGTGGCACAGTGGTTGGTGCGCGCACCCCATGTGAGGAGGCTGTATCCACTGTCTTAGCCCAAAAATAAATATTTAAAGAAAAGTACAAGTTAAACATATAAAAGCAACATATATTGTCATACACTTATTTACCATGCCATTACCTTCAATAAAAAATAAAAAATAAATTAAAAGTGCATAAGTATATCATTACAAATGAATGTGTAATTTTTTTAAATAGTTTTTAGGCTGTTGTATTATTTTGTGTTACTAGTTTTTGAATAGGTTTGTTAGTATGTGTATGGCTGTCGCTACGTTATATACCTAACTAACCACCTTAAAGAACAGTGGGGGGTCCCCAGTCTCCCTTGTTTTGGGGGTCATGAGCTGAAAAGTTTGGGAGCCTGTGCTCTATAGCATCTAGTTTTGTTCTCTCCGTCATTTATTTTTAAGCTTTTAGCTTGATTGACATTTAATCCTCTTCAGAAGGGGAGTTTGGTCTTTTTGGGACTTGTTATTGAGTTTGAATGAAAACAAAAGATTTGAGAGAGTTCTATACATTTATAAAAACGCTGCCCCTATTGTATATCAAGAGGGATTCAAACGGGGCCTCAGAGAGGTGTAGGGTACGGTGAGAAAAATGTACACACGGTACTTTTTAATCCCAATTAAAAACCCAATGAATTCCTGTTTGTTTGCATACTTAGAATTTATATCCCAGTTTGAGTATACTCAGATTAGCAAGGCTAATATTTATGCTACTTGTTTTTAAACATTTCTTTGGCCTTTTTAAGATGTCATTTGTTTTCTTGGTATATAAAGTGTCTTGATCTCAGTTTTTATGTGTGAACTTGAAAGTGTTAGTGAATAAATCCAGTGATATGGTTGAGGGCAGTCTTGTTTAAAAGTATGCATGCTATAGCACTTTAAAACATTTATAATGTAAAAGAAACTGTTCATAATGACGTAAACAGCGTGCCACCGGAGAATGTTGAGAGTAATTCCACACCATTATGTTATGTTTAGTTGATGTCTTTGTTTGCGAAACAGTTATGGCCTCTACAAATTTAGATGAAAGATTGTCGACAATCTGCATCAATAAGTGTAAACTTAATGACTGACGCTTATTGTGGTATTGATTTGACACTTATGACTTGATTGACTATCAGTACTGTGATTATTTAGCAGAAAATAGTGTCAACCACATGTTGACACTTTAAGGCTTTGCCCAGTCATTAAATGTAAAACCAGGTTTGTTTTAAAGCACTTTTCAGATCAGTATTGTATAACTGTTATAGTTTAACCTAATTCTATGTGGCCGTGCAGCTTAGCAGAACATTTGTATGCCTTTGTATATGCTAAGATCCTGTCTTTATATTGTATACTAGACGTTGATGAACTCACATTGAACATTTGGATCATGATAAACAAATACATATTTAATAAAAACAGAAATTAAAGAGGGTTTTTTTTTTTAAACAAACTGACATATTTACCAAGTAAGATTTAAAGATGACTGAAACACCTTCTAAGTATAAATCTGGATGTTCATTTTTGATTAACAGGAGCAGATCAGCTCTACGACAACATTGAAGACATGATAGGTTATCGTCCATGGCCACTCATGAAGTATTGCTGGCTTTACATCACCCCCACTGTTTGTCTGGTGAGTAAGTTAGTTTCTTTTCATCTCCACAAATAGACCTATGTGGTGAAAGACAGTACACAAGTCAGTGTCTGTGAGCTGTGTAATAAACAAATCAAAATGTCCTCTATTTCCATCACTGTCTCTCTATAACAGTGTATTGTTAGTGGTGATAGGTGAGGGATAAGGGAGTGAAAGAGCTGAAGATTTGACGAAAAAAAAAGTGATGTACATATGGACAGTGGTTTTTTGTTACAGAGAGTACAAAAACAGGTCTATTTTACAGATAAAATATCTCCTACTGGGAGATGATGCAGGGACTGTAGAACTTAGGGAATCATATAGCCACCAATGTTTTTATGGTTTATTATGAAGAGTACAAAAGACATAGTGTGTGCTGACATTAAACAGAACTAACATGGCCTTTTTCTACACCTTTTCCATTCATTCTTCCCCCTGCCTACCACTTGTTCATACTTCAAATAGACTCTGACCCCAAAAACAAGGCTATGAGGAATGAGATTGGTATCTTCAAAATGACTGATAAATATACTTTAAGACCAAAGGAAATCAAGGCTCATTATAAATTTAGAAGATGATGAAACAGCAATAAACCATTAATGAAACTACAAACCAGCTTTAACTTTTCAAACTAATCTTAAGTGTTCTCAGTTCAGGCAGCCATCCAAACAAGAAATGCCAACGCTGTTCTTGTGAACAAAGCCCGCTTGTTACATTGGATATGCAAGACTTGAAACATTAACATACACTTAGCCTTAAGTATGTATGTACCAGGACAAAGTATGTGCTGCCCTAATAGCCTCTCCTCCTCTGGGAAGGCTACACGGAACAAGGTTAGGCCATTATGCACTGAGGACATTGCCTTTAATCATCAATGATATAATCCATATAAGTCTTGCTTCATATAGCCAAGAATGAGGCAGTGTTGTGCAAACATCTCTCTGAGGTGAAATCTCTAAGCCCATTGGCTTTTGGCATTTGACCCCAATAAAGCCTCCACAGGTGATTGCAACACTTTTGAGGGTTACGGTAAAACCAGCGGTATAAGGGATGAAAAAAAACAAACTTTTAGCTGTGACTGAACATGCATTCTTTTATTTCTTTCAGTCCGACTAGCATCTTGAGAAGCCAGAATGGAGTTGTAGCTATAGGATCGGATTAAGTGGTGCACTCACTCCAACTGTTAACCTGTCAACAGCCAAAGCCAGCAGAAATACTAGAAACAATACAACTCGGATACTACTCCAGGACATTTTCCCATTTCAAAATCCTGTCAGTTGTGTCAGATACTGCAAATCGGACAAATAGAGATCTCCTGAATCTGACTTTTCATTTGATCTGCAGTCAAAGTGTATCTTTGTGAAACTGTCCCCAGGCCTCTGTGTAAGCCAGTCAAGCTTTCTCACATGACTCAGAAAATATGTACGTATTTCTTAATCACTTTACATGAAGGAATTGTCAAGTTGAAAGAGGGGAGTGCCTTCCCCAATTTATTTTTGTAATGCTTAATATTTGCTGCAAATTTAAAACAAGCCTTGTCTGAAATAAGTCGTTTTACTGTGCAATACATACACTCTCATACCCAGAGTTCACAAGAGTTTCCACACAAGGTTTTCAGAATAATTTTGTTTATATAGGTTGAATTATATTTGACCAGTAAAATATTCATAATGTATGCGTGTGTTAAGGTTATGTTGTACACTTTGAACTTTGTCTAACTGAGACCTCACTGATTTTTACAAAAACGCTTATCTTTTTTTTCTTCCTATTAGGGTACCTTCATCTTTTCAATTGTGAAATACAAACCTCTCAAGTTCAACAAAACCTACGTCTACCCGACTTGGGCTTATGCTTTGGGCTGGTCTCTTGGACTGTTCTGTGTTCTACTGGTTCCACTGTGGATGATCTTTAAGATAACTCAGATGAAAGGGACGGTGGGGCAGGTATGTACTCAGAACAGGAAGTATCAGAGGAATATTGTTTGACACCTGATTTGTAGCTAAATTGAATAGTCGATGGATGAAAAAAAAAAAAGCCAGATGTCTTAAATGTGTTTATTGTCATCGTTCAGTGGCTAAATCAACCCAAATGCACGACTCAGTTCAGTAGCAGCGGTCTTTTAACACATCTCTCCACAGTGCATTAATAACACTATTTCCAACAGCCAAAATGTATTATTAGAATAAACTGGGGGTTTGTATCTGTTAACATGTCAAAAATGGAAAGTCAGGGAATAATGTATGATATTCATATTGAGGGTAAATAAATATATTTAAATTCATCCATTTGTTCATTCATCCAAGATGTTTGTTGACCTCATGGTGGAGTTTAAATACAAGTCCTGGGACGCAGGGATCAGTGCTCCTTCCTGTTTTATTCAGCTACTTCCTTCCTTTTCATATAAAATATTGAAAGTGTTATTCATTGACAGCTCACATAGGAAGAAACCCTAAAGGAGCAAACCAATGTTTCTGTTGTTTGTCATTCTTTTTTTTTCTTTTTTTTTTTAAATGTATTCCTTAATTATATGTAGGGAAAACTACACTGCACCTCAATATTTTGACTTATGTGGACCCTCTTCCTACAGAACCTCAGGCAACTTTGTCGCCCTGAAAACAAGACACACAGCACAGCAAAGCAACCTGAGCAGTACCCTTTGAACCCGGAGAACACACTTGGTCCTGCTGCCAATGAATACAAGGCAAATGGGGGAGCTGAGATGGAGATGCAAATGTGAGATACTTTGATAATGTCTTAAATGTTACGCTTGTACCTTAAACTTAACAAGTTTTACAAGCTACATAATGATAAGCAATATATTTAGAAGACTTCCAGGTCCAGTAGTTTACCATATCAAGTCTGCGTCCAAGACAATAAGCAGTGAGTCTTGTCTTATGGTTGAATGTCTCTGCTCTTCAGCTACATAGAACACATACCGTATTGGAGCTTATGAAGTTTTGAATTTACAGTTAAAGCAAATTTTTAATGTTTATGGTTAAGATGATTCATGTGTCCATGTTTCAGTGTGCCCCCTTCATAGCCTCATTTATTCACCATAGGTAAAGAATAAAATATCTCTGCATGCTTACGATGGACCTAAAAGCAATGAAAGTTGTGATGATGTAGCATTGTTAAGTATGTCAATGTAAGTTGCAGTATTTGATGACAGAGATTTTAGCTAGAGGTTGTGAAATACAGTTACTGACAAGGGCAAACAAGCTGCTGAGCCTCTGCAGATTTTCAGAGGGAGAAACAGGCTTCAAGTTCAGAAACAATGCAAATTCTTACATTCATGCAACAATCCCCCCCAAAAAATAGGACAACAGGAATGCGCCAAAATTACTTAAAGCTACAATAATAACAATTTGGTTCGGTGCTCTTTGGCGCCCACCATAAGTATCTGAGTGCAACGGCACCGTCATAAGTCACACATAGGGCACTACTCCTTTCCTTTAGACAATGTGCATTTGTTTACACATATACTGCGTGAAGCCGGCAAAGACTTTGCGAGAAGTTAAAACAACATTGGAAAGGTTCAGAAATATTACCAGATTTTGCGCAATTGTGTCTCTGGAAGTGTCTGCAGCCCGCTGGTTTCAAACTGTTTTTAAGCTACATGTGGAGTATGTGTACATGTATTCAACTGTTGTGGCTAAATGGCTACATTGGAGAGATTAACTCATTATGCTAGTGGAGATAAGTTTGTAAGCCTCCAGACTTTAAAGCTAACTTGAAGATTGACAGGAAAGAGACAACTCTTTGGCATAAGATGGGCTTTTTTGTATGCAAACCTGAGGCATAACTCCTGGTAGAGCTGCTCAACACGACACCGGCAAAGAAACTGCCTAAATGTAACGTTGAAATCTGTTATGAATTATATCTGCAGGGATGTACACTCTGCTTCTTGCTTGATGCTCGTGACAAAATTCTTAAAAAATTCCTAGAATCATGAAAAAGTTTTTAAGAATCTGCCCTCAAGCCTCTTAGCCCTCAAAATAGCTCATAAGGTGTCAAGCTAAGTTAGGAGCTCTCTGATTTGATCTGTTGTGATTGGAGGCAGCACCACACACGTGTTTGTCCACCTTCAGTACAAAAACACTAGATGGCATACTATTAGCAAGGGGGAAACTGAAATTCACAGAGCAGAGAATTCAATCTTTAGCAGATGCAATGTGGACAGCCAGCGTGCGATCATGCGCGACGCCACATATAACGCTCGCGTGCTGTGACCTGGATGTGACACGGTGTGAGAGGATTCTCAGAATGTTTGTGAATACAGGCCATGAAAATTTGTCAACTGTCAACGAAATGCACTGACTTTTAGACACTCCCTTTCTCTGACAATGAAAAAATGAAACTGATCATTTAGACATCAACAGCAGCGGATACATAATCAATTTATACATACATTTTCGGGTTCTGTTAGCAATTTGTGTTATATATTTTGTAATACAGAAAAGTTCATTTGATTCTGTATTTTCTTTATTATATTCAAATCCTACAAATGTATTTCAAAACAGTGGGAAGCATAAGTCAGAGTGTGCTACAACGGTAGGCTAAATATTGCTTTGTTTAGTTGATCTTTGCAAAAGAGAAACAAGCACTCCGGACAAAGTCTTATTTCCTGTTTTTTGCAGATGGAGCTCTAAAGCCACATATCTTACCTTTAGGCCAACTAGAAAAACATTCAGCAGTTAAAATCATTTATCTTTAAATTGTTTCAAATTATCTGTAATAGGATAGATGTTTTCTTCTTTTTTTCAAAAGAAGCTGCTTAAAACTGAGTAAAATGGAAAATTTAATGCAGACAACAAATGTACTATTTTCAATTGAGAACTTCTTTTTCATCTTATAAAGAATATTTTATAATTGCATTTATTTTATTTTTTTAAAACATTGACTTAGTGACCCTTGAGCATAATTGAACAATTTTGCCTACAACTTGGCTCTGGCAGTTTGGGAAGCCCTTCTTTCTTTATGCCGCTGACTTTCTACACAGAGGTTGGATTAAATATGTTTAAGCCTATTTCTTTTTCTGTTCTGTGTTAAAGTTTTAAATTTTGTCCAGCATATTTATTCCACTTTATTAGGCGTTAATGTGTTCATTTCAATCTAACAGATTTTGATGCTAAGCTACCAATTGCATACCCACAACTGGATATTTGTTTTTGTTTTTCTTATACAGTATTTTCACTGATGTTCAGACAGTCACATTAAATACAATTTTCTTTAACATTCCAAATGATAGCAATGTTCAACCTTTGTACTGCTTAATGTCCAGTATACTTAAGCTTTTGAGTTATTTTCCCTTGAAAGTTGCCCTTTCAAGCCTCATTCTCTTCTTCTCAGGAGCAAAGACTGCTGAGGCACATGGGTAATGTAGTACTTACAGCATTGAACTGGCATAAAACAATCTCATGATTAAGTTGAACTACTTACAACCAATAGCCTAAGCCCTTTAATTTGACCAATGAGGAAGTTACTATATTTTCTGACATATGATGTATTATGCAAAGTCTCAAATGTTTTGACTACATTGAAGCTGATGTATGAAACATGTCATGTTTAGGTTCTGATTTTTTATCGTTCTTCTAGTTTCACTGTTTGTCTTTGACAGCATGCATGAGTTACTTTTATTGAGTTATCTTTGGATATAACATTTGATGCTGTTGACACCACAGGCCAATCACAGAGATGCACTTTTTCAGGCTACTTAATGTAGACTTTGTATAAGCAATGCAAAACTTGTATTTTTCTTAAATTGTATCCATGCTACGAGAGATCAATAAAATTTTGTGTCATATTTTGATGATTTTGAATGAACTTGAACTTTGTACCAGTTTGCTTTATATTTTAACTCTTATCTTCATTGTGTTTGTCACAACTGATAGAAGGTTTCTTTACAGGATTTAGTCCTAATAAATAACAAATTATTTATTGAAGCACTTGTCTGGGGTGAATATATTAAACTGTAGTTCTTCTATGATACTAAATTTTACTCTTCAAGACATAAGAGAGAAACATTATAGTATCAGCAGCTATTACAGTTATTCAAAGTGTGAAAATGAAACTATGATTCAGATTAAAGATTCAATTTATTGTCAGCTTGCATGGGAGTGAAATGCTGTTCTCATCAAATCGTGTGACTGATCACAAAACCTCTTCCAGCACTGGTCATGAAGTATCTTTATGAGATTTAGCTGGAAGGACTGAATGCTGTTTGAAATCTTAAACCCAAGACCAGCAGTCAACAAGCTTTCTGTAAACTGTTGAAATGTCACTGCAATCTGACCGGTCGGAGAGACCAAAGTTCCTGCAGAGCCTCCTGCTGTGACCTTAAAATGCTAAGCTGCACACAAGTCATTCTTGCAACTGAAAAATTTGGAAGGCACAGATTAATAAAAGCTGCATTATTAAGTGCTAATTACAGGAGAAGCAGACGCAGAGAGTCACAATTTTAATTATTTTAGATCTTAGCGCAGAGTTTGATATTGTTGATCACACAATTTCAATTGATCGTCTCGAAAAATGGGTTGGTTTAAAGCATACTGCACTTAGCTGGTTTTACTCTCATCTTTTAGAAAGAACCTTTGCGGTCACCATCGGTAACTACTCCTCCTCTACCGCTATCATTACCTGTGGTGTACCGCAAGATTCGGTTTTAAGTCCCATTTTATTCACCATTTATATGCTGCCTCTTGGCCAAATAATTGAACGCCACAAAGCCAAACTCCACTCATATTTCAAAGAGCAGCCTTGGTCCCTTATTCACCAATGGCCAACCCACCACCAGAAATCTAGGAATAACATTCGATTGCAATCTCACCTTTGAAACCCATATTAAAACAGTTGTCCGATCATGCTTCTTCCATCTACGCACCATCTCCAAAATTAAAACATTACTAACCTAACCAGACCTTAAAAAGATCATCCGCGCCCTTATTTTTCATCCACGCCCTCTTGTAAACCTATGTTTTTAAAGGTGCTATATAAATAAAGTTAGAAGAATATTGAAAGTTCATTTGTGCCATGAACTCGTAGACTTTTCAAACAATTTCCATGCCTGTACAAAGGCTGACTGTTTTGATGTGTTAAGTGAGATTTGCCTTGGGTGCATACTGGCTGTCTGCCATTTCCCCTGAAATGTCCAAGCTACCACATTCTGAGAACATGTCTAAGTGTAGAAACACATCTATTACACGTTAAGATTAATCCTTCTGCCAGTCAGTAACCTAAAACCTGGATTGTTTTTTACGAGGCCACTGAAATCCTCATTTACAATCACTCTTAAAATGAAGCGTATGCAATATGTTCACTTTTAATAATGAAGTATTCAAACAGGTTGGTGTTTTAACTTTAAGCTGGATTTCAGAGAACTAATATTGGCTGGCAATGCAACATAAAACGACATTATGCCCATGAGACTTAAGCTCCCTAGACTTTTAACATGTGAATATCTCAAATACCAGCCATATTTTCTTCTCAAGCCATGATGATTTATGATCTTTTAAATTTGACTTAAGCCTGACAGACTAATGTACTGTATGTTCTGACTATGTTGAAATAGTTTTGCCTTGGGTAAAAATTATATGAGCGAGTCATCAGCCATTCACACCTTGTGTAAGTGTGAGAGAGAGCGCCTCTTTAAGAGTTCAATACTATGTCTAACAAGAAATTAGTCACACAAATCCGTCACACATCTATGTGCTGCAATGCTGCTTTCTGTTGTGCATCTGAAGGTCCCCCTTGTGGCTGGAATACCTTTCAGTCTTACAATTTGGCAAGTCCATTCAAATCTGCTGAAGACAGTCCCCAGGCAGTCCCAAAACTCAAGGATCCATGCTTGTGTTGCCATTCGACTAGCTCGCCCTGGGCAGGATGGCAGACTCTCTCTGTAGCCTGTTCCATCTCTCTCCCATGACTACTACACAAACAATCAAAGAGCGAGGCAAGTGGGCAAACAAGAAGGAGTTCATCCTGTCTGTAACCGGTGCTATTATTGGACTTGGAAATGTGTGGAGATTTCCATATCTTTGCTACAAGAATGGTGGTGGTAAGTGTAACTATTTCTTCTTCTGTTATGTTATTTTTCCTATACACAAACCTCATCTTAATTAAAATGCTGTTTAGTGTAAGATGCAGGCAAACTTTTAAAAATGTTTTTTGATTGCTTAAGAGAGGAATAAAGAAATTGCCTTTTTTTTAAAAAAAATATCTGTATCACTTTATTACTCACAAAGACACAAATATGTTTTTCTTTCTTTTACTTTTTGATTGATTGTTGAAATTGTTGCTTTTAAATATTGTAGGACTCATTATGATGAACAATAAATAACAGTGGACTGAGTAAAAGTACACCTACTTAAACAGAGGATTTGTATACCATAATAAACTGATAAATTCATTTCTTGATTTTTCTCAAACTGAATTATGTTTGCTGTAAAACTCTTAAATTATCCACCTGTGCCCCCCTTCTCCCCTTGTGTCACATCTGATAACAAAGGAATTGACAGGTTCCAAAGCCTATGACAATAACCTTATACTCATGTTTATGAAAGTGGGAAGCGAGTGCTGTAGTTCTGAGGCACAGATAGAAAATACCCTGAGAAGTCTTACACAAACAGACATCTTTGGTCAGCCAATCTTAATTATCTGACAGTGTAATATGGTCACAGGAGTTCTGGGACCAAACCGTTGGGTTTCTTGTTAATAAGCAAGAGGATTTTTAAATGAATTCCGTAGCTAACAGGCAGCCAGTGTATGGAGGAAAGAATGGGAGTAATGGGCTCCCTCTTTTGAGATCTAGAGTCAAAACTCAGGCTGCTGCATATTTCAACAGATGGAGATAAGAAAAACAGGACTGGATGATGTTTTCCTGCAAAACAGAGAATTGATCTGAGTTTAGAGGTGATGCTGTTTTTATTTATTTATTTATTTATTTGATAGATGGTCTTGTTTGTAGAAAATCAAAGTTCAGAGGTAAAGATTCAATAGCAGTCAATATCTTTATTTGGCCGTAATAAAAAAATAAAAAATAAAATAAAATAAAAAATAAAAAAATGAAAACAACAGCACCATTTCTATTGACAAAGTTTTTTTTGTGGGATCAAGCAGCCCAACGTAAAATATGATTAGGTTTTATCCAAGAAATACATTTGATTGTAGAGACCAAGGGAGTTGAATTTTATCAATCAATCAATCGTTATTTGTATAGTGCCAATTCATATAGTGCACCTGGAGACGCTTTACAAAAGAGCACAATTTCAGTGGTTGATTGTAACATGCATTTTTTTTCAACTTGGCCCAATTGTTCTTAACAGCACATTAAAGCTATTTATCTTCTTTAATAATGTTTAAACAACTCTTTTTTTTCTACGACAACACTGCAAATGTTGTACTTTTTACTCTACTACAGGCTGTGTATGAAATAATTAGTAATTTTTCACATTTCACGTTTTTATAACCTAGCTTCCCTGTGAAACAATGTAAATAAATATAAAAGTCCTTAAAAAATACCTGCAACCCAACACAAAGGGTAGCCTATTACATATGTTATTTTTGATGTTATATTCAAGCAGTTTAAACATTTGTTTTATCTACTTTGTTTTTACTAGTTCTACATTGTTGATTTAAAAGCCCATGTGACAGCTCTGGATTTCACCTCATGCAGCTTTGGTGTGATGAGGTTCAAAACCACCACAAGTTAGCTGATGTGAATTTGATTCCCCCTCCATCACTCCTAGCAATGTTTTTGTACGCATCACTTTTAATTTATATTAAAATTTATTATATTTATATAAAATTGATATATTTATTTATTCATTTTGCCAAAGTTGTATACAACATATGTATAGGCCACTTCTAGGCTATATATAAGTAGGCAATGCCACATGGTGATCTAAATAAAAAAGTGTGTACCACTTTTACTGACAAGGTCATGTTCTAAAAACCTATTTGTGGCCGAGGTCCGAAATCAACATTAATTTGGCAAGCACCAAATGCGGGTAGATTTTCCATTTGGGATAAAATTTCACAGGGCTATCCACCACGTGCCGTGTAAAAATGATACCCAACTGTCATATAACCTATAAAAGGAGTTTAGATATAGAGTTTGTTTACAACATAATATTATATTTTTTTAAAAGTATGTCCCTGTCCTTTGGGTGGTCTTCATGCTGTTTACTTCATTTTTGAAGCTTGTATCGTTCTAATCTATGATTGGACATTTGAGAAGTCATGCTATTTTGATCACATGACATCACAACTTGTGCTTAGTTTTATTGATTTTCATTTGTTGTAGGAAGACCTATATCGACTGGAGCTTAGGTGTCCCACATTAGGCAGTGTCCCACATTTGGCTAATTCACCCTACAGCTCAAATTTGGTAGCCCATGGAATAAGTTAACTGTACTATAACATGTTGTAGTACCATCAAACTCACAACACACATAAACCATGTCCTCTTGATGAAACTTCAGCTCTTAGTTTGTTGGAAATCTGTTGAGATTTCCATGCAGGCGCATTTCTTCTAAAGCTCTTTAATCCTAAATTTCAGGCTGCCAGGCAACACAATGTTATTCCTCTTTACTTCTCTCTGTTATGGTGTCAATCATGTTATATCTTGTCTCTCTTTTTTGCCGTATTATGTATCTCCATGCCGTAACTCGGGGGGTGAGGATAGCTAAACCGTGAATATATAGGGGCATAGTATTTAAATGACATTCGTTCAATTTATTACAATACCATGCAAGTTACCTTTTGTGGACACCCTCTTGCATACAAAATGTAATATCAGGTATAACTAGAGGACTGGAGGAAGTCAGCAATTACCAAGTTGTTCTTTGTTGAAGTAGTGCTTGACTGACATTTTTTAAATGATACATCATTAATGACAATAACTACAAAGGATGAGTCACATCTAAAGTGATCACCTTGGTCTCTTATCAGTCGTTTACACTAGTGCATGGTTTGTCATTTTTGCTATATAAGATATGTTTTTCATTTTACACTTCAAAAATCTTTGTGCTTGTGATTTGACTGATTTAAATTAAAAACAGTTTTGTTGCCAGAGCCTTTTAAGTAAGGTACTTAGAGCACTCACTACAGATGCAACTATTTTAACACCTAAAATACTCATTAAATGAAGAAAAGAAACTGAGCCAGTGTCAGTTGGGGCTTTATAATAAGACCAGCATCAGTTGATATGATGCTATGATGCTGATACTAAGTAGTTCGCTTAATAGCAAGTAGTTTATGGATTTTCTCAACCAACATCACTTTGTGCATCATAAAGACACAAAACCATATATTTTGCTTCTATAAATTGCTTTACATTGCATTGTGGGATTGTTCAGCAGAAAGTTGAGTAAATTTCATGGAGACCATTTTGCCATTACTTTCCCTTAAAGGGTAAACACTTACAATTAAAGTCATTCAAAAGTCCTTCCTTGTGTTTTGCACTTTGCATATTGACCATTTTTTCCTCATACTTGCAGGTGCATTCCTCATTCCTTATGTCCTGTTTCTTGTTACCTGTGGCATTCCTCTGTTCACACTGGAGACAGCACTGGGCCAGTACACCAGTCTGGGAGGAATCATGTGCTGGAGGAAGGTGTGCCCCTTGTTTGAAGGTGATCAAAAACTATAGTCAAGATGTACAGGTCAGAGTTGAGCAAATTAAGGAAGAAAACTACACCAAACAAATTCTATTATTTTCTTCTGTTTCCAGGATTGGGATACGCAAGCCAAATCATCATTTTGTATGGTGGCATCAGCTACATGGTGATTTTAGCCTGGGCATTTCTCTACCTTTTCTCATCCTTCTCCAGCAAGCTGCCATGGGCCACCTGTAATAATACATGGAATACAAGTAAATTCACTTTTATTCCTCTTCCAACAACACACCAATAACTATTGGGGTGTGTCAAGTTTCCATTTCAATTTTATGTTGAACTATAAATTCAAGTTTATAAGTTATAAGTTTATAATTTATTTCCAAGTTCATTCTAATTACAATCTTTACAAATAAAGACTGTATTATCTTATTGATTTTGTAATAATAGAGTGCCTGACAATTGTATCTTACCTAATCCATATCACTACTATTAAATAACAAATTAATTAAATTGAGCAAACATTTTCAGTTTGAGCTGTGTTTAGTAATACTCTGATATACTACAGATTCTTGTGTGGTACTGAACAGCCATAATTCCACTGCCAACTGGACCTCGCCTGTGAATGCATCATCATCTGTAACAGAGTTTTGGCAGTAAGTTTTTATCTACTGAATTAAGAAGAAATTAGTCAAAGATAATCAAGGGACAAGAAAAAAAAGATAAACCTATAATAAATGTATGCTGTGTTTATATGGAATACATTTTAAGGTTCACATAACACCTTGAAAATCTTGAAACACTTTGTCACTTTGAATTATGATGTGAACAGGAGTGCTCTGCTTATCAAAAGTTCCATATAAAATGCCCTTCTTACACATAATGAGGTAACAGTATTGTCTAACGCTGGCTGGGTGAGGTCAAACTTTGCTCAAGTCACTGAAATGTCTGTTCATTTTTATTGATTCATGTACAGGCAGGATGGCTATGGTATCTGTTTTACGGTCTGACACAACTTCAACTAATTTTAACGGTCTAATCAGCAGACAAAAACACCTGCGTGTAAAACACATTTAGAAGCCTTGAAATGGCTTTCTGAAATGTAGCCTACTATTACAGCAGCATGACGCACAAATCAAACATACCCTTGAACTAAATAGCACACAGGTGTTATGACTGCTCTCTTTATCATATCATATCAATCTATCAGTCAAGCTAGCCTCCTCATGTTTGTTTACATAAAAATTCAAATTCAAAAGTCAAATTCATTTAAATCACAACAGAATATGAGAAAACTATATTTTTGGTGATGCTTCTTTTTTGTAAACATTTTATGTACAGAGCATCTCTCATCACCAACAATGAATCCTGTTCAGTAGGTCAACTACGATGCAGACTCACCGTTGGAGGGTGTAACAAATCACTCCCGGTCCACACTCAGGTTTTGGACAGCCCTGAATGTTGCAGACGCTCCACAGGGGTGAGAAAGGCCCCCAGAATAGCTCCCACAGCAGTTCACTTTACAAAGTGTTCTAATCAGCCAGAATAATAAAAAAAAACACCTGTGTGCTGAAGATGAGACGGGCCTGAACCTTAGAGCATGTAATATCATCAAACGATTGCGCAGCTTGGCTTTCATTATCATGATAGACAAATTGACTTGTCAATCACAGATGTATTTAATAACATGAATTATGTCTGCTTTTCCTTTGAGTTTGCCAGCACCAGGAATTTAGTATTGTTGTGTCTGGTTTATCTGGATAGTTTAATGTAACAATGCAATTGTTATTAGCTAAACCTTTGATTTCAATTTTTACAAAGAATACATTGATTTTCGTCAGTTTTCACACTACAACATTGCTAAGAAATGTTATAAATACATGGGCAGAAGATGGTCTCTGTGTGGACACGTCTTATTTTATTTATTTATTTAGTTTTTATTTTACAGGGACATTGCATTATAATAAAAATTTCTGTAAATATGCCAGATTTAGCCAAAAGGCTAATTTTCATCTGTTACAGTTTTGTTGTTGTAGGGAAAAAACACAAAATAGCAATAAAACAGATAAGTTATGCTAAGTTGTATCTTTCCTTAAATTATTACTTGACATATATTTGGTCCTTACAGTCGACGGGTGCTGAGAATCTCATCGGGCATAGACTCCCTGGGAGACATACAATGGGACCTTTCTTTGTGCCTTCTTCTGGCCTGGATCATCTGCTACTTCTGTGTCTGGAAGGGAGTGAGATCCTCAGGAAAGGTGAGGCTAAAGATCTAAAACACAAATAAGACCTTTCCCTCAGCCATTTTTATCTTTATTTTATCTCTTTATTTTGACTTTATCAACACATATTGATCACTTAAATCTTACCTTGGATCATTCCAAACAGTATCTAAACTCTTAGTATCAACATCAAGTCACCCAAAACGTTTTTGTGTCAGTTATTAGGTCAATGCTACCAAAATGTAAAGGGCTGTACTGGTCAAAACTATATTTTTAATGTTTTTTCTCAGCAAGTCAGTCAATCCTGGGAAAAATTCCTAAAATTAAAAAGGTTTAATTTCTTCCACATTTTTGATAACACTGACTCCTTACTGTAGGCTACTATATTACTTTTTCAACTTGCTGAATGCTACTTTATTCTGTAGCATACTGAGCTTTTTAGATTAAGATTTCACGATAGTGTAGTAGTCACCGTTTAGTTGCAACACCTGCTAAAGTAAGTAAAAGTAATTCTTTGGATGACGTAAATCTGTGATTTTCTTTCTCTGCCAACCTTTTTCAGTATCAGTGGCTGTGTAAAGTAAACACATTGATTACGAGAAGCATGTTATGGCTGTAAGCAACCTCTGACACCGTAGTCTGAAACTGTCTGGCTCCCACTGTGCCTAGTAAGCAGGACAAAGAGACAGTGGTTTGATAAGTACAGTCAATGTCAAGGCCAATATAAGCAAGCACATGCAGGTTCTTTTGGCGTAAAGGATGTTTTTGCTTGCCAAAGCACCAGTCTGCTTTGAAGTTCATATCACCCCAAGTCTCTTCTTTGCCAGACATTGCTTAAGAAGAACATAATGTGCGAATGTTGCTCAATACAGCAGTTATCAACTACATAAACAAATCCTTTTAAAATAGACTGATCAGAAAAATCATGAAGAAAATATAATCTCTACTCTTCCTCTCTGGCATCTTGAAAGGTTAGTAAATCAGTAGATATCCTTGCTTGATAAAAAAGGTATTTTGCACCTGTGGTTACCTTAGACCTGCTCCCGCATGCATTCCACTCTCAACTGCCACTCACTTTCAAGCCCAGGGTGTCAAGAAAGAATGATTATGAGTGATTTTTTTCACCTTGGTGTGAAAAATGGCCACAGGCCAAAGCTGTAATTAGTGGGAGGTTCAAAGGATGAGGAAGACTGGCATGAGGTCTGTGTTTGTGGGAAAGTGAACTGGAAATGCTGACTGACAAAATGCTACAGACAGATGTTCGTAATAGATCTTGTTTTCTGTCGCCCATTGCTTAACATGAATTTTTTTCCACCTGCTGTAATTTTCCCTTGATGACTTAAGCATGAGTTACACAAGTAGATCTGGTTCGATAAATTAATTGGCAGGAAATATCTCACGTAACTTGATATGTGTAAACTTGTGACTTAATGGCAAGCAATAGAATCCTGAGAGACAATACAGGTTTTTTACACCTGTTTCAAGGTGGTGTGTGTGTTGGTGGAAAAGTTACTGGACTGGCAACACTCTTGGCTTGTGTAATAGTTGAGTAATCGAGTTGTATAATTGTGTTATGCCACGTTACAAAACATGTCACGTGACAAAAAATGTTAAAAAAACATAGAAAATAGATAATTTAACTTTTGATGTGATTCATCTTCTGTGTTGTTAATGCAACAAAGAGATTGTTTTAACGGTGTTCTTGTATTTTGCAGTTTTATTGTTTTTCTAATTATTACTTTGAATTGTTTTTATACTGTCTACGGAAAGCACTTGCTACAAGGTACAACATTTCTATATTTTATATATATATATGTGTGTGTATATATATATATATATATATATATATATTAGGATATTATAACATATAGTGAAGTACTTTTTAACTTGTAACAAAGACATTTTCTATCTATATTCAGGCTACCTACTTCACAGCCACTTTCCCCTTCGTAATGTTGGTGGTGCTTTTAATTCGGGGGATTACCCTTCCAGGAGCCCTGCATGGCATCAAGTACTACCTTTACCCAAGTCCTGGACGGCTGGCTGACCCACAGGTCTCACCTTGATTATAAATACAGTTGAATTCTTTTATGAAACAAGTAGAATTGTTTTTAGTGTAATGATAAATCTCTGGTTTTTAGGTTTGGATGGATGCTGGAACACAAATATTTTATTCGTATGCTATATGTTTGGGATGTCTCACAACGCTTGGGAGCTACAACAAGTACAACAACAACTGTTACAGGTAAATACTTGATGACAGGAGTGGTGAGGAAAGGGACATTTGAATGTGGGGAGCTATTGTAGGGAAGGGGTGTAAATAGCAGGTGCTTCAAATTATAAAAAAGAAAAAAAGCAAGGTTAAATAATGCTTTGGTTATAATTGAACAGCAGGTTACAACATGACAGCCTTCAACGTCAGCACATTCACTTGTGTACATCAATAATGTACCTATCAAATACATACAAAAGGCATCAATCAGAAATAAGCATCATCAAAATAATTGTCGCAACAAAAAGCATATTTAGGTTAAAAAGAAATGCTTCACTTGTTAACAAAGACTGTGAACAATGTCCGGAGACATTGAGGAACATTGAGGCTTTATTTTACAATACCACGGAATCTAGAAGTCTTGAAATGTGTTCTCCCAGAATCCTTAGATGCAGGACTAAAAACTGTGAAGTATGTTTATGTTATCTGGTGCATCAGACTTCGGAACCAGCCACTCAAACCAAGAATCACAGGCGAATGTTCATCATCATTTACATTACTGGAAGCCTTTACAAATTAAAACAGGATTATATTTGGGACCCAGATGGCCCAGGAGTTAGTTCAAGCCACACCATTCAGCTGCCATTGTTTGAGCATTAGACCCATGATAAATTATTCATTTCAGTAGCTAAAGTTTCAGCTAATAATACCCGAATGTTGTTTTTTATCAAATCAATCAATAAATAAAACACCAGGAACATCCTAAATGCAGCGTTTTTGTCTATTAATACTTTTACTTGGTTTGCAGAAGTAAGTAATTAAATTTTAATGTTCAAATATCAAGGTGTCTGTAAGCGTGTTCTGTATATTAATTTCCTGAAATAATTTCATAAGTTTAACAGAAGCCGGCCACTGAGAAAGAAGTAAAGGTTGTGTTTTTTTTTCCTTTGCAGAGACTCCTTCCTACTCTGCTTGTTGAATAGCGGGACAAGCTTCCTATCTGGCTTTGCCATTTTCTCAATTCTGGGCTACATGTCACAAAAGCAAGGTGTTGACATTTCTTCAGTTGCAGAGTCAGGTATGAATATGAATCAACTCTGTGTCATTTAAAAATACTTAAAGGAGCAATATTTAATTATCTACTGAATTCAATCATAAAATGATCTTATTTTATCACCAGACATTAAGAAAAAATGCTATGTTTAAGTGCTGGCTTCTCTGACAACAATGCAGCACCCAGTTTGTCCTCCCTCTGTCCTCCCCTTTTTATTTTTTCCAGAGAAGGTACAGGGTTTTAAGGCACACCCACAAAGCTGTTTCAGACAGGCGGGCAAGCAAAATGCTTCAGATTTAACTGTCTGTACCTGACCTTAAAAGCCTCTGCATTTTTCTAATAAGCTCCATGACCAAAACTAGGATGTAGAGCTGGCTAAACACTGAAGCTTCCGTGTCAGCGACATGGCAACCTGCATGCACATCGACTCTAGGGAGGAGGGGGTGGAGGGAGACAGCTCTCTCCAATGTTTTGAATTTGGACTGCAGTACCATTTTTAAAATCTGTGTTACCAGATACATATTTCTCCTTACAACTTTCATAATATATGATGCTGTTTTCTGCAGGAAATGAAAGGAATTTGGTAAATGGAATACTTTCAATATAGAAAGAATAATATAATTTAAAAAATATAATTCAGTGGACTCCTTCTCTCAGACAGGATTCAAAGAAAGTACTGGAGCACACGAAGGCAAATTTATATAGGTACAAAGGAGTAACGTATCGATGCACTGCGTCTTCCTTCAGAGTTAAAACCTCAAAGAGTCAAAAGGAAGACGCAGTGCATTGAAACATTAGTCCTTAGCATCTATATAAAATTTGCCTTAAGTGATTCATGTTCTCCAGTACTTTCTTTGGATCCTGTCTGAGAGAAGGAGCCCTATTGATATAAATTAATAATTATATCTTGAACGTCAAAGGTCCTTCTCTGAGAGCACAAACCTCCATTTGTGGAGCGGCTGAAGAGCTAGCGTTTCCTTCTATTTTGCTAGAATAATATAATTATTAACGAAGTATAGAATTAGGTAACTCAATACAATCATTTGTTGTCATTAAGTATGACATGAAATTATTATCATGTGAATAAAGGAAAAATAAAGATAATGAATTTACATGACAATCTTGATTATCAAACATTTCCCTACGACAACATTTTACACCATACCTGAGTCATTGGATTCTCAATCTGATTTATACAACACAATTTTTAGTCTCCTCAGTATTGTGGAAAATGTGTTAATTGAATCTACCCCTACCTTACTGTACTCTCTGGCAGGTCCTGGCCTTGTGTTCATTATCTACCCACAAGCTGTGACCCTTCTGCCTTGGCCTCAGGCCTGGTCTGTGTGCTTCTTCAGCATGATCATCTTGTTAGGAATAGACGGTCAGGTCAGATGCAGCTTTGCTTAAATCTCCCCAAAATATCATGCAACAACCCTTCTTTTGTTAAGTGCTAACCAGCCTTCTCTGACTCTCTAGTTTGTTGGGCTCGAGTCCATCATGACATCCCTTGCAGATGTCTTCCCATCCCAGATCCGACAAGGGTACCGCAGAGAGCTGCTTCTGATGCTGGTCTGTGTTTGTTGCTATACACTTGGCCTGGTATTAGTGTCAGAGGTAAGTTTTCAAAGTACCCTATTTGGTGGTCACAGATCAGGTCAATTGCTTATTTGAGATAAATTTGCTGTCCATTAAAAAAACAATCCACAGCTGATTGATTACAAGTCCAATTCATTGGCTGTTTTGATTTCAGGCTGGCGCATACATTCTGCAGATCTTTGATCACTATGTATGCAGTGGTCCCACTCTTCTCCTGATGGCGGTCTTACAGTCACTGGTCATTGGATGGATTTATGGTGAGATACTCAGTGATAAGACAGTCTTTATATTTTTGGTATCACACTTTGAATAAGAGCCTTGCCCTAATTCCATTCTTTGTATTTATGTCAATGTTTTGAATGTCTAGCATTTATGCCCTTAAATTTAAGTGAACTAAAAGCTCTCAGTATGGATTCTTAGCTGGTAAGTTTTGGGTTTGTTGTTGAAGCAAGGATTAACTTCAAACACTGCTTTGAGATGCTTCAACGTATTATTGTATCTTTAAGAACCATCAAAGAAGAAAAAGGTTGCAAGTGTAACACAGTAAAAAAAAAGAACGATAACCCAACAGTAATCAATCAATGATCTAAAAATGACAAGACAATTAGTGTATGGAAATGTCTTAAAATGTACGAAGATACACTAAACAGCTATGAACCTAAAATAGGTTAAAAATGAAAGAGTAACGTTTGTTTTGGCCCCAGATCCGACAGAAATGTGCATTATCAGTGAAACTGTAGCTTTGTAGCAATGAAACCAACTAGAAGAAGAATATAATCTCTTTGTCTGTATGTTGCAGTTTTCTTTTTACAAACTACCAAAACTCCAAACATGAGTGCTACATAGTTCTGTTGTATTAGTAGTATGACGTTGGGACAGAGCCTGTGTAATGTATGTGTCCCTGTCCAAGGTGCTGAACGCTTCAGTGACAACATTGAGGACATGATTGGGTACAAGCCTCTGCCGCTTTTCAAGTACTGCTGGATGTATGGCACCCCTGCTATTTGCTCTGTAAGTTAGCACACTGGAATAGATCATATTCAAATAAATTGTCTCTTCCTTTTGTCAAACAGATTTAATATATTTATAATTGTATTGTTTTCTTTAAAGGGAACTCTTGTCTTTTTGCTTCTGAGATACACCCCCCTGAGGTTCAACAAGACCTATGTTTATCCTTGGTGGGCGTACGGTATTGGATGGTTTTTGGCCATGTCATCTGTTGTAATGATTCCATTGACCATGGTCTTCAAACTGGCCAAAGAAAAAGGGACTCTGTTGCAGGTGACTGTTCGTTATAAGTTATTGTATAGTTTTCAGGAGCATTTCAAGTTTGGTAATATATGTTTTGTTGCACATTTTGTTCTATTCTGCTGATAGGAATATGCTTTAATGATATCATTATCTTCCTCTAGCGTATCAAGCAAAGCCTTAAAGCAGCAGATGACCTTCCAGTGATGGCAAAGGAAATGGCAAGTTTCAGAGTCCCACTGAATGTTCGTGATGATAATAAAAATGGCAAAATGTAATGAACAGCCGGATCACCCTTACAAGGGGAGTTTATACAACATTAAGGCTTTATACCAATCCTTTTATTTTACAAATATATATATATTGATTTCTATACATGGTGGTAGTGCTCATTTATGGTTATGTGTTTCAGGTGAGGTGAACTGTGGCTTTAGTGTATTGAATGTGTAATAGTGTTTTATAGAACGTCACATTTTGTATGAGATTTTTACATTTATTTAGCAACCAACAACACTACGCAATTAAAAGATTAAATAGAGTAATGGTGTCCTGAGTAGAGAGAAATTAAATTTCCTCCTGGTATGTTTTGTAATCTGAGCTTTTCATTTCTAAGTAGCAGTTTATCATATTTTATACAAATGCATCACAGTAAAGTGACAGAAGGTTATTTTGTCTGTTGGTTCACTTGTACCATAGACAGCAGGGCACTTTGTAGTTCTTATATTTCACTTATGGCTTATAGATGTATACAGTATTGCATTGTCTGTAATCATCTGCTTCTGGATTTATCTAGCACAAAATACCCCAGATCTTTTTCCCTCTCAGTGCACTGGGCCTGAGTCACTTTTCTTTTTAATCTAATGACAGTATGATGTCGTCTAGTGACACCATTAGGGGATCTATGGTGTCTGCATGTCCCAGCCGTTTTATAACAAACACAAAATCGTATTGCTGTCTATAGGCAGGGCATTACTATAGCTCCACATTGTTAAGATAGTTACTGTTCACATCACTTGTTATTAAATAAACTTGCTAACACTTTGAAATATACATAAATTCATGTCCTGAGATTATTCCAGCAGCTAATCAAAAGCATATTTACCAAAATGTCTAACTTTTTGTCCTTAGTGCTTAAGTATATTTGCATTGTGGTTTTTATATATTGAACATATATATATATATATATATATATATATATATATAAGGGGAACATTTTTAAACAAGGGAGTGATTTCTTACTTCTTACTTTGGGATCATAATGTGTGACATGGAAATGACTTAACACACTCTTTGTAACCTTGAGATAAAGTTGTTTACTTTCAATGAAGGATTATCAGCAGGCCTGTCTGTGACCTCAGTGACCTTCTGTACATATTTTCAATGACCCAAATCTTAACCGTGACCTATGACTTCTGTGACCTCTCGAGCTCTTCTCCGGTTCCTTTTCTATGTTGTTCTTAGTGTCCTGTTTGTCTGAATGAACAGCCTGAGCAGCAGTTATTCTGTTATTTACAGAGTAGGCTCCTTTCACACATGCACTTAACACCTGTTCATGTCTTGGACCTTAAAGGGGTCTTCTGCTTTTTCTGGTTTTATATGCTCTTTAGTGTGTTTTCCATTGTGTCCTGTGCATGTTTAGGCACATCTATGTGCAAAAATTCAAAGTCCGCAGAAAAGCGGCTTCTCCTATGTCCTCCTGTTAGCTGTAGCATTAGCTGCATGTGACGCTCGGTTCTAGCCCCCCTCGAAAAAAATTTGCCAGTGTGACGTCTTGTCAGTGTGATATCACTGATCTAAGCCCATTGGCTCGTTGTGGCAAGCCCAGCAGCTCATGTTGCACGCCCATTAACTGCCTGCGGTAGCACACTAGTGCTAAGGTGCTAATGTTTTTGCTCCCCTCGGAGCCAAAGTGGCTGCAATATGGTAAAAGGGGTAGGACATTTGCGAGAAACGTGCTGAGCGACTCACCAATTATGGCAGAGCCGACAGGCTGACCAATCAGATCAGACTTGGCACACGTGGGGACTCTGAACGTGGGCACTTCAGAGAGCGAGTCAGAAGCGAGCCGGTGCATAGAGCGGCAGTACATGAAAACAGACACTTTTTTCGAACTTTAGCTATTGTGGACATACTTTAGTAGGTACATAAATTAAATATATGAACCCCAAAAAGGGCATAATATGACCTCTTTAACCTGCAGGGCTGGTTTTGAGAACACAAATATCACATTTAGTTATGTAAACACGGCTCCAACAACAGTACAGCTGGCAGGCCTCATTCTTCTTACTCATTGTAGACAGTCATGACTTAGAGAGACATTTACAGAGGACATACTTGATTTCTGCTGGATTTATAAGTAATATGTCACACATTCTTCCTAAGTATTAACAGTCATTTTCAAAAGCAAACTCAAAGTAGAGACAGGTCAGGCAGCAGACATGCAGCCAGTATGCAGCTGTCAAACTCTGCTCATGCATGCTGTGTGAACTTGTGTAGTGTAAACATCATCAGATATTATCAGGTATTGTAAAATACATTTCTTCTCTTTCTTACAAAGTGACCTCTAAGGAATACAAACTCTACAAGCACAAAACACAGGTTTGGTGTTTTTTATTGCTACTCAGATTATCTACACTTCCTTGTGACTGGCGTTGACAAAATCAAGGAGTGATAATGCTTATAATTTTCTTATGTTTTATATATATATATATGTTTTATTTTTATACCTTTTTTATCTATTTTTTTCCATCAAATAGAGACAGGCTTTTTTTCTTTTTTTTTGCCAAAATAGATATACCTCCTCAGAAGTGTTGAGCTGTACTTGCTGCTTAAATTTCTAGTATGACAAATCTAACAGTGCCTTAAACCCGACAGCTGACACTAACTTCACTGTTTTAGGTTCATAGCATGTCCTTAGTTTTCTTTATTGGTGTTTTTTTTTTTTATATAAATGAGCTTTTCTTTATGTATCACTTATTTGTGGATGAAACTGAATAGTAAAATACTTAATGGAGCACTGTGGCTTGTTCATTTTGTGTTGATTTATGTGAGAATGTGAGTGATGGACGAGTGATCTGTATGACATAACTTGAGAACAACACAAGTCATGGCAAGAACAGAAAGGCTGTTGTCAAGAGGTAATCAAGAAGACAATGACTTTAGAGAAACGTGTAGAAGTGAGTTTGTATTTCTCATAACGGGTTGTGTAAAGTTCACAGATTCAAGCATGAAACAAGTGAAGGTGTCTAAAACTTGTCAGAACCACATGAATGAATTTGAACCCTTCCATGCTTTTAATTCTACCTTTCATACATTTATGAACTTATAGAAATTGTTCTCCAGGGCTGTCAGAAGATCTAACAGTCAGTCTTTCATAATGTGTTCATGGCAAACAAAAAGCAGGGCCCAGTCAAGATCACTTTTTTCTGATTCAGATTCCTCTTGTCTGCTCTAACAATTCTTCAATACCTACTGCATCTCTTCTTTGCAGCAGGGCTGCAATTAGTCACATCTACGATGTGGATAAATAGGCTCAATGTTTTATCAACTGATAACTTGGGTCTTTAAAATACATTATATGTGCACATCACAATGTTAAGAGGAACTTCTTAAATGTCTGTCAATTCATCCAAATGATTAAAACTGACACTATCCAGCCAACTATAAAAAGACCAACAATCAATGAATTTAAGTATAAGTAAATGATAATGATATAAAAACGGGCATTTGCAAAGTGTAACATGTACCATGGAATGACAGAATAATTGAGGCCAGGTCTTGCTGAACAGGTCGGATCTTAAGTATCCATAAACAATGAACCAGAAGTTTCAAACCTGAAAATTACTTTAGTGAAGTAGTCTGCAATTTAGAAAAAGATGCCGCCCTATTTTATGTTGTGACAATGTCTGTTTTCAATTTTTGTTTGTGTCACTCAGATTTAAGTGTTGCAAGACTTTAACGTTAATTAAGAAAAATGAATCTTGCACATTAAAAAATTTAACAAACATTTATTGAAAAAAAAAAAAACCTGTATAAAAATGATCAGTATTTCTTTAATTTGCTACACTGCATCTGACGATTTTGATATCATCGATGGGTCGATCCTGTCCACTAGTCTCAACCATCCCAATCCGGTTCAGCACTCCCATCCCCTGGCATACTCTTCCAAAAATAGTGTGCTTTCCATCTAACCACTGTGAGGGGGCCAGTGTGAGGAAGAACTGGCTTCCGTTTGTGTCAGGTCCTGCATTGGCCATCGCGAGAATACCAGCACCTAATAGGTATACAAATGAGATGACAGAATTAAAACATTGTCGCTTTTCACTTTTATTCAAAGATGCTAAATGTTAGCAAGCACCACGAAACAAGAAGTTGTCTCAATTATTATTGGGATATCAAATAAAGAAAAAGCACAAGGTATTGACTTTTGCACAACATTTATTCCACATCTCTGCTTAGTACCCTGATCATTAGAATCATTCATCTTTTCCCAATCTGACTCCTTGTAATTAATTATACTTAATGTTCTTTATATCATGTAGAATTACCTGTGAATTTCAGCTCCAGGCTCAGTTCATCTTCAAACTGTTTACCAAATATGGAAGCACCACCGCGACCTGCAAAAGAAACAAGTATCAGTGAGAATGTGAGCCAAATGTACAAAAAAGTCATCTTGACGTCTTGAAATATTTCAGAAATTCAGATTTTCATTCACAGCCAAAAACAAGTTTGGATTATGAATCTAATTCAAGGGTGTCTGGTTTATAAAGTGAATGATAAGTTGCCAAACAAAGTATGAGTATGAGCCATCACATGTGGTTTGAGCCTTTAAGTGATGCGGAGAATAAAGGAGAAGCATTTTATAGAAACAATGTAA